>NC_092729.1:72317316-72469816 GCF_047496885.1 Scyliorhinus torazame | reverse complement strand
CTCTCTCTCTCTGTCTCTCTCTCTCTGAGTCTCTCTCTCTGTCCCTGTCTCTCTCTCTCTCTCTGTCTCTCCCTCTCTGAGTCCCCCTCTCTGAGTCTCTCTCTCTGTCCCTGTCTCCATCTCTCTGTCTCTCTGTCTCTCTCTCTCTTTCGCTCTGTCTCTCTCTGTCCCTGTCTCCATCTCTCTGTCTCTCTCTGTCTCTCTCCCTCTCTCTGTCTCTCTCTCTCTCTCTCTCTCCCTCTCTGAGTCTCTCTCTCTGTCCCTGTCGCCATCTCTCTGTCTCTCTCCCTCTCTGAGTCTCTCTCTCTCTCCCTCTCTGAGACTCTCTCTCTGTCCCTGTCTCCATCTCTCTGTCTCTCTCTCTCTCTCTCCCTCTCTGTCTCTCTCTCTCTGAGACTCTCTCTCTGTCCCTGTCTCCATCTCTCTGTCTCTCTCTCTCTCTCTCCCTCTCTGTCTCTCTCTCTCTCTCTCTCTGAGACTCTCTCTCTGTCCTTGTCTCCATCTCTCTGTCTCTCTCTCTCTCTCTCCCTCTCTGTCTCTCTCTCTCTCTCTCCCTCCCTCTCTGAGACTCTCTGTCTCTCTGTCTCTCCCTCTCTGATTCCCCCTCTCTGAGTCTCTCTCTCTGTCCCTGTCTCCATCTCTCTGTCTCTCTGTCTCTCTCTCTCTCTCTCTCTCTCTCTCCCTCTCTGAGTCTCTCTCTCTCTCCCTCTCTGAGACTCTCTCTCTCTCTCTCTCTCTCTCCCTCTCTGAGTCTCTCTCTCTCTGTCTCTCCCTCTCTCCCTCTCTGAGTCCCCCTCTCTGAGTCCCCCTCTCTGAGTCTCTCTCTCTGACCCTGTCTCCATCTCTCTGTCTCTCTCCCTCTCTCCCTTTCTGAGTCCCCCTCTCTGAGTCTCTCTCTCTGTCCCTGTCTCCATCTCTCTGTCTCTCTGTCTCTCTCTCTCCCTCTCTCAGTCTCTCTCTCTCTGTCTCTCCCTCTCTGAGTCCCCCTCTCTGAGTCTCTCTCTCTGTCCCTGTCTCCATCTCTCTGTCACTCTGTCTCTCTCTCTCCCTCTCTGAGTCTCTCTCTCTCTGTCTCTCCCTCTCTGAGTCCCCCTCTCTGAGTCTCTCTCTCTGTCCCTGTCTCCATCTCTCTCTCTCTCCCTCTCTGAGACTCTCTCTCTGTCCCTGTCTCCATCTCTCTGTCTCTCTGTCTCTCCCTCTCTGAGTCCCCCTCTCTGAGTCTCTCTCTCTGTCCCTGTCTCCATCTCTCTGTCTCTCTGTCTCTCTCTCTCTGTCTCTCCCTCTCTGAGTCCCCCTCTCTGAGTCTCTCTCTCTGTCCCTGTCTCCATCTCTCTGTCTCTCCCTCTCTGAGTCCCCCTCTCTGAGTCTCTCTCTCTGTCCCTGTCTCCATCTCTCTGTCTCTCTCTGTCTCCCTCTCTGAGTCCCCCTCTCTGAGACTCTCTCTCTGTCCCTGTCTCCATCTCTCTGTCTCTCTCTGTCTCCCTCTCTGAGACTATCTCTCTGAGTCTCTCTCTCTGTCCCTGTCTCCATCTCTCTGTCTCTCTCTCTCTCTCTCTCTCTCCCTCTCTGAGTCTCTCTCTCTCTCTGTCTCTCCCTCTCTGAGTCCCCCTCTCTGAGTCTCTCTCTCTGTCCCTGTCTCCATTTCTCTGAGTCTCTCTCTCTGTCCCTGTCTCTCTCTCTCTCTCTCTGTCTCTCCCTCTCTCCCTCTCTGAGTCCCCCTCTCTGAGTCTCTCTCTCTGTCCCTGTCTCCATCTCTCTGTCTCTCTCTCCCTCTCTGAGTCTCTCTCTCTCTGTCTCTCCCTCTCTGAGTCCCCCTCTCTGAGTCTCTCTCTCTGTCCCTGTCTCCATCTCTCTGTCTCTCTGTCTCTCTCTCTCCCTCTCTCACTCTCTCTCTCCCTCTCTGAGTCCCTCTCTCTCTCTGTCTCTCCCTCTCTGAGTCCCCCTCTCTGTCTCTCTCTCTCTGTCCCTGTCTCCATCTCTCTGTCTCTCTCTCTCTCTCTCCCTCTCTGAGTCTCCCTCTCTGAGTCTCTCCCTCTCTGAGTCCCCCTCTCTGAGTCCCCCTCTCTGAGACTCTCTCTCTCTCTGTCTCTCTCTCTCTGCATCTCTCTCTCTCTCTGTCTCTCCCTCTCTCTCTCTCTGTCTCTCTCTCTCCCTCTCTGAGTCTCTCTCTCTGTCCCTGTCTCCATCTCTCTGTCTCTCCCTCTCTGAGTCCCCCTCTCTGAGACTCTCTCTCTCTCCATCTCTCTGTCTCTCTGTCTCTCTCTCTCTCTCTCTCTCTCTCTGTCTCTCCCTCTCTCCCTCTCTGAGTCCCCCTCTCTGAGACTCTCTCTCTCTCTCTCTCTCTCCCTCTCTGAGTCTCTCTCTCTGTCCCTGTCTCTCTCTCTCTGTCCCTGTCTCTCTCTCTCTGTCTCTCTCTCTGTCTCTCCCTCTCTGAGTCTCTCTCTCTGAGTCTCTCTCTCTGTCCCTGTCTCCATCTCTCTGTCTCTCTCTCTCTCTCTCTCCCTCTCAGAGTCTCTCTCTCTCTGTCTCTCCCTCTCTGAGTCTCTCTCTCTGAGTCTCACTCTCTGTCCCTGTCTCCATCTCTCTGAGTCTCTCTCTCTGTCCCTGTCTCTCTCTCTCTCTCTGTCTCTCCCTCTCTGAGTCCCCCTCTCTGAGTCTCTCTCTCTGTCCCTGTCTCCATCTCTCTGTCTCTCTCTCTCTCTCGCTCTGTCTCTCTCTGTCTCTCTCTCTCTCTGTCCCTGTCTCCACCTCTCTGTCTCTCTCTGTCTCTCTCCCTCTCTCTGTCTCTCTCTCTCTCTCTCCCTCTCTGAGTCTCTCTCTCTGTCCCTGTCGCCATCTCTCTGTCTCTCTCCCTCTCTGAGTCTCTCTCTCTCTCCCTCTCTGAGACTCTCTCTCTGTCCCTGTCTCCATCTCTCTGTCTCTCTCTCTCTCTCTCCCTCTCTGTCTCTCTCTCTCTCTCTCTGAGACTCTCTCTCTGTCCCTGTCTCCATCTCTCTGTCTCTCTCTCTCTCTCTCCCTCTCTGTCTCTCTCTCTCTCTCTCTCTGAGACTCTCTCTCTGTCCCTGTCTCCATCTCTCTGTCTCTCTCTCTCTCTCCCTCTCTGTCTCTCTCTCTCTCTCTCTCTGAGTCTCTCTCTCTCTCCCTCTCTGAGACTCTCTCTCTCTCTCTCTCTCTCTCTCTCCCTCTCTGAGTCTCTCTCTCTCTGTCTATCCCTCTCTGAGTCCCCCTCTCTGAGTCTCTCTCTGTGTCCCTGTCTCCATCTCTCTCTCTCTCTCTCTCTCTCTCCCTCTCTGAGTCTCTCTCTCTCTGTCTCTCCCTCCCTGAGTCCCCCTCTCTGAGTCTCTCTCTCTGTCTCTGTCTCCATCTCTCTGTCTCTCCCTCTCTCACTCTCTCTCTCTCTCTCCCTCTCTGAGTCCCCCTCTCTGAGTCTCTCTCTCTGTCCCTGTCTCCATCTCTCTGTCTCTCTCCCTCTCTGAGTCCCCCTCTCTGAGACTCTCTCTCTCTCTCTCTCTCTCTCTCCCTCTCTGAGTCTCTCTCTCTGTCTCTCCCTCACTGAGTCCCCCTCTCTGAGTCTCTCTCTCTGTCCCTGTCTCCATCTCTCTCTCTCTCTCTCTCTCTCTCTCTCCCTCTCTGAGTCTCTCTCTCTGTCTCTCCCTCTCTGAGTCCCCCTCTCTGAGTCTCTCTCTCTGTCCCTGTCTCTATCTCTCTGTCTCTCCCTCTCTGAGTCCCCCTCTCTGAGTCTCTCTCTCTCTCTCTCTCTGTGTCCCTCTCTGAGACTATCTCTCTGAGTCTCTCTCTCTGTCCCTGTCTCCATTTCTCTGTCTCTCCCTCTCTGAGTCTCTCTCTCTGTCCCTGTCTCCATCTCTCTGTCTCTCTGTCTCTCTCTCTCTCTCTCTCTCCCTCTCTGAGACTGTCTCTCCCTCTCTCCCTCTCTGAGTCCCCCTCTCTGAGACTCTCTCTCTGTCCCTGTCTCCATCTCTCTGTCTCTCTGTCTCTCTCTCTCTCTCTCTCTCTCCCTCTCTGAGACTGTCTCTCCCTCTCTCCCTCTCTGAGTCCCCCTCTCTGAGACTCTCTCTCTGTCCCTGTCTCCATCTCTCTGTCTCTCTCTCTCTCTCTCTCTCTCTCCCTCTCTGAGTCTCTCTCTCTGTCCCTGTCTCCATCTCTCTGTCTCTCTCTCTCCCTCTCTGAGACTGACTCTCCCTCTCTCCCTCTCTGAGTCCCCCTCTCTGAGACTCTCTCTCTGTCCCTGTCTCCATCTCTCTGTCTCTCTGTCTCTCTCTCTCTCCCTCTCTCACTCTCTCTCTCCCTCTCTGAGACTGTCTCTCTCTCTCTGTCTCTCCCTCTCTGAGTCCCCCTCTCTGAGTCTCTCTCTCTGTCCCTGTCTCCATCTCTCTGTCTCTCTGTCTCTGTCTCTCCCTCTCTCACTCTCTCTCTCCCTCTCTGAGTCTGTCTCTCTCTCTCTAACCCCCCCCTCTCTGGGTCAGGAAGGTTCAGTGTGTGTTTTGAGTCAGGCTCGCAGATTGTGGTAATTCACTCCTCCTGACGCACTCGTTGCTGCAACCGAAGTGTGTCTATTTGTCTAATCTTCCCCTCCCGACCTGAAAATACTTCCTCCTCCAGGACAGTGACCAAGGCAGCGGAAATCGTGCCAGATAGCTCACTCCGTCCCCTCTTACTCGCTGTCTCCCTCGCTCTCTCTCTCCCTCTTTAACCCTGTGCTGTACCTGTCCTGGGAGTGTTTGATGGGGACAGTGTGGAGGGAGCTTTACTCTGTATCTAACCCCGTGCTGTACCTGTCCTGGGAGTGTTCGATGGGGACAGTGTAGAGGGAGCTTTACTCTGTATCTAACCCCGTGCTGTACCTGTCCTGGGAGTGTTTGATGGGGACAGTGTGGAGGGAGCTTTACTCTGTATCTAACCCCGTGCTGTACCTGTCCTGGGAGTGTTTGGTGGGGACAGTGTAGAGGGAGCTTTACTCTGTATCTAACCCCGTGCTGTACCTGTCCTGGGAGTGTTTGATGGGGACAGTGTAGAGGGTGATTTACTCTGTATCTAACCCCGTGCTGTCCCTGTCCTGGGGGTGTTTGATGGGGACAGTGTAGAGGGAGCTTTACTCTGTATCTAACCCCGTGCTGTACCTGTCCTGGGAGTGTTTGATAGGGACAGTGTGGAGGGAGCTTTACTCTGTATCTAACCCCGTGCTGTACCTGTCCTGGGAGTGTTTGATGGGGACAGTGTGGAGGGAGCTTTACTCTGTATCTAACCCCGTGCTGTACCTGTCCTGGGAGTGATTGATGGGGACAGTGTAGAGGGAGCTTTACTCTGTATCTAACCCCGTGCTGTACCTGTCCTGGGAGTGTTTGATGGGGACAGTGTAGAGGGTGATTTACTCTGTATCTAACCCCGTGCTGTCCCTGTCCTGGGGGTGTTTGATGGGGACAGTGTAGAGTGTGCTTTACTCTGAATCTAACCCCGTGCTGTACCTGTACTGGGAGTGTTTGATGAGGACAGTGTGGAGGGAGCTTTACTCTGTATCTAACCCCGTGCTGTACCTGTCCTGGGAGTGATTGATGGGGACAGTGTAGAGGGAGCTTTACTCTGTATCTCACCCCGTGCTGTAGCTGTCCTGGGAATGTTTGATGGGGACAGTGTGGAGGGAGCTTTACTCTGTATCTAATCCCATGCTGTACCTGTCCTGGGAGTGTTTGATGGGGGCAGTGTAGAGGGAGCTTTACTCTGTATCTAACCCCGTGCTGTACTAGTCCTGGGAGTGTTTGATGGGGACAGTGTAGAGGGAGCTTTACTCTCTATCTAACCCCGTGCTGTACCTGTCCTGGGAGTGTTTGATGGGGACAGTGTAGAGGGAGCTTTACTCTCTATCTAACCCCGTGCTGTACCTGTCCTGGGGGTGTTTGATGGGGACAGTGTAGAGGGAGCTTTACTCTCTATCTAACCCCGTGCTGTACGTGTCCTGGGAGTGTTTGATGGGGACAGAGTAGAGGGAGCTTTACTCTCTATCTAACCCCGTGCTGTACCTGTCCTGGGATGTTTGATGGGGACAGTGTAGAGAGAGCTTTCCTCTGTATCTAACCCCGTGCTGTACCTGTCCTGGGGGTGTTTGATGGGAACAGTGTAGAGAGAGCTTTACTCTCTATCTAACCCCGTGCTGTACCTGTCCTGGGAGTGTTTGATGGGGACAGTGTAGAGGGAGGTATACTCTGTATCTAACCTCGTGCTGTACCTGTCCTGGGAGTGTTTGATGGGGACAGTGTAGAGGGAGCTTTACTCTGTATCGAACCACGTGCTGTACCTGTCCTGGGAGTGTTTGATGGGGACAGTGTAGAGGGAGCTTTACTCTGTATCGAACCACGTGCTGTACCTGTCCTGGGAGTGTTTGATGGGGACAGTGCAGAGGGAGCTTTACGCTGTATCTAACCCCGTGCTGTACCTGTCCTGGGAGTGTTTGATGGGGACAGTGTAGAGGGAGCTTTACTCTGTATCTAACCCCATGCTGAAGCTGTCCTGGGAGTGTTTGATGGGGACAGTGTAGAGGCAGCTTTGCTCTGTATCTAACCCCGTGCTGTACCTGTCCTGGGAGTGTTTGTTGGGGACAGTGTAGAGGGAGCTTTACTCTGTATCTAACCCCATGCTGAAGCTGTCCTGGGAGTGTTTGATGGGGACAGTGTAGAGGGAGCTTTGCTCTGTATCTAACCCCGTGCTGTACCTGTCCTGGGAGTGTTTGATGGGGACAGTGTAGAGGGAGCTTTACTCTGTACCTAACCCCATGCTGTACCTGTCCTGGGAGTGTTTGATCGGGACAGTGTAGAGGGAGCTTTTCTCTGTATCTAACCCCGTGCTGTACCTGTCCTGGGAGTGTTTAATGGGGACAGTGGAGAGGGAGCTTTACTCTGTATCTGACCCTGTGCTGTACCTGTCCTGGGAGTGTTTGATGGGGACAGTGTAGAGGGAGCTGTACTCTATATCTGATCCCGTGCTGTACCTGTCCTGGGAGTGTTTGATGGGGACAGTGTAGAGGGAGCTTTGCTCTGTATCTAACCCCATGCTGTACCTGTCCTGTGAGTGTTTAATGGGGACAGTGTAGACGGAGCTTTCCTCTGTATCTAACCCCGTGCTGTACCTGTTCTGGGAGTGTTTGATGGGGGCAGTGTAGAGGGAGCTTTGCTCTGTATCTAACCCCGTGCTGTACCTGTCCTGGGAGTGTTTGATGGGGACAGTGTAGAGGGAGCTTTGCTCTGTATCTAACCCCGTGCTGTACCTGTCCTGGGAGTGTTTGATGGGGACAGTGTAGAGGGAGCTTTGCTCTGTATCTAACCCCGTGCTGTACCTGTCCTGTGAGTGTTTAATGGGGACACTGTAGAGGGAGCTTTACTCTATATCTAACCCCGTGCTGTACCTGTCCTGGGAGTGTTTGATGGGGACACTGTAGAGGGAGCTTTACTCTGTATCTAACACCGTGCTATACCTGTCCTGGGAGTGTTTGATGGGGACAGTGTAGAGGGAGCTTTACTCTGTATCTAACCCTGTGCTGTACCTGTCCTGGGAGTGTTTGATGGGGACAGTGTAGAGGGAGCTTTACTCTGTATCTAACCCCGTGCTGTACCTGTCCTGGGAGTGTTTGATGGGGACAGTGTAGAGGGAGCTTTACTCTGTATCTAACCCCGTGCTGTACCTGTCCTGGGAGTGTTTGATGGGGACAGTGTAGAGGGAGCTTTACTCTGTATCTAACCCCGTGCTGTACCTGTCCTGGGAGTGTTTGATGGGGACAGTGTGGAGGGAGCTTTACTCTGTATCTAACCCCGTGCTGTACCTGTCCTGGGAGTGTTTGATGGGGCATGGTCGAGGGAGCTGTACTCTGTATCTAACCCCGTGCTGTACCTGTCCTGGGAGTGTTTGATGGGGACAGTCTAGAGGGAGGTTTACTCTGTATCTAACCCCGTGCTGTACCTGTCCTGGGAGTGTTTGATGGGGACAGTGTAGAGGGAGCTTTGCTCTGTATCTAACCCCGTGCTGTACCTGTCCTGTGAGTGTTTGATGGGGACACTGTAGAGGGAACTTTACTCTGTATCTAACACCTTGCTGTACCTGTCCTGGGTGTGTTTGATGGGGACAGTGTAGAGGGAGCTTGACTCTGTATCTAACCCTGTGCTGTACCTGTCCTGGGAGTGTTTGATGGGGACAGTGTAGAGGGAGCTTTACTCTGTATCTAACCCCATGCTGTACCTTTCCTGGGAGTGTTTGATGGGGACAGTGTAGAGGGAGCTTTACTCTGAATCTAACCCCGTGCTGTACCTGTCCTGGGAGTGTTTGATGGGTGACAGTGTAGAGGCAGCTTTACTCTGTATGTAACCCCGTGCTGTACCTGTCCTGGGAGTGTTTGATGGGGAGAGTGTAGAGGGAGCTTTAGTCTGTATCTAACCCCGTGCTGTACCTGTCCTGAGAGTGTTTGATGGGGACAGTGTAGAGGGAGCTTTACTCTGTATCTAACCCCGTGCTGTACCTGTCCTGAGAGTGTTTGATGGGGACAGTGTAGAGGGAGCTTTACTCTGTATCTAACCCCGTGCTGTACCTGTCCTGGGAGTGTTTGATGGGGACAGTGTAGAGGGAGCTTTACTCTGTATCTAACCCTGTGCTGTACCTTTCCTGGGAGTGTTTGATGGGGACAGTGTCGAGGGAGCTTTACTCTCTATCTAACCCCGTGCTGTACCTGTCCTGGGAGTGTTTGATGGGGACAGTGTCGAGGGAGCTTTACTCTGTATCTAACCCCGTGCTGTACCTGTCCTGAGAGTGTTTGATGGGGACAGTGTAGAGGGAGCTTTACTCTGTATCTAACCCCGTGCTGTACCTGTCCTGGGAGTGTTTAATGGGGACAGTGTAGAGGGAGCTGTACTCTATATCTAATCCCGTGCTGTACCTGTCCTGGGAGTGTTTGATGGGGACAGTGTAGAGAGAGCTTTGCTCTGTATCTAACCCCGTGCTGTACCTGTCCTGTGAGTGTTTAATGGGGACAGTGTAGACGGAGCTTTCCTCTGTATCTAACCCCGTGCTGTACCTGTTCTGGGAGTGTTTGATGGGGGCAGTGTACAAGGAACTTTGATCTGTATCTAACCCCGTGCTGTACCTGTCCTGGGAGTGTTTGATGGGGACAGTGTAGAGGGAGCTTTGCTCTGTATCTAACCCCGTGCTGTACCTGTCCTGTGAGTGATTAATGGGGACAGTGTAGAGGGAGCTTTCCTCTGTATCTAACCCCGTGCTGCACCTGTCCTGGGAGTGTTTGATGGGGACACTGTAGAGGGAGCTTTTCTCTGTATCTAACACCGTGCTATACCTGTCCTGGGAGTGTTTGACGGGGACAGTGGAGAGGGAGCTTTACTCTGTATCTAACCCCGTGCTGTACCTGTCCTGGGAGTGTTTGATGCGGACAGTGTAGAGGGAGCTTTACTCTGTATCTAACCCCGTGCTGTACCTGTCCTGGGAGTGTTTGATGGGGACAGTGTGGAGGGAGCTTTACTCTGTATCTAACCCCGTGCTGTACCTGTCCTGGGAGTGTTTGATGGGGCATGGTCGAGGGAGCTGTACTCTGTATCTAACCCCGTGCTGTACCTGTCCTGGGAGTGTTTGATGGGGACAGTGTAGAGGGAGGTTTAATCTGTATCTAACCCCGTGCTGTACCTGTCCTGGGAGTGTTTGATGGGGACAGTGTAGAGGGAGCTTTGCTCTGTATCTAACCCCGTGCTGTACCTGTCCTGTGAGTGTTTGATGGGGACACTGTAGAGGGAGCTTTACTCTGTATCTAACCCCATGCTGTACCTGTCCTGGGAGTGTTTGATGGGGACAGTGTAGAGGCAGCTTTACTCTGTATCTAACCCCATGCTGTACCTGTCCTGGGTGTGTTTGGTGGGGACAGTGTAGAGGGAGCTTTACTCTGTATCTAACCCCGTGCTGTACCTGTCCTGGGAGTGTTTGATGGGGACAGTGTAGAGGGAGCTTTATTCTGTATCTAACCCCGTGCTGCACCTGTCCTGGGAGTGTTTGATGGGGACAGTGTAGAGGGAGCTTTACTCTGTATCTAACCCCGTGCTGTACCTGTTCTGGGAGTGTTTGATGGGGACAGTGTAGAGGGAGCTTTACTCTGTATCTAACCCCGTGCTGTACCTGACCTGGGAGTGTTTCATGGGGACAGTGCAGAGGGAGCTGTACTCTGTATCTAACCCCGTGCTGTACCTGTCCTGGGAGTGTTTGATGGGGACAGTGTAGAGGGAGCTTTACTCTGAATCTAACCCCGTGCTGTACCTGTCCTGGGAGTGTTTGATGGGGACAGTGTAGAGGGAGCTTTACTCTGTATCTAACCCTGTGCTGTACCTTTCCTGGGAGTGTTTGATGGGGACAGTGTCGAGGGAGCTTTACTCTGTATCTAACCCCGTGCTGTACCTGTCCTGGGAGTGTTTGATGGGGACAGTGTCGAGGGAGCTTTACTCTGTATCTAACCCCATGCTGTACCTGTCCTGGGAGTGTTTGATGGGGACAGTGTAGAGGGAGCTTTACTCTGTATCTAACCCCGTGCTGTACCTGTCCTGGGAGTGTTTGATGGGGACAGTGTAGAGGGAGGTTTACACTGTATCCAACCCCGTGCTGTACCTGTCCTGGGAGTGTTTGATGGGGACAGTGTAGAGGGAGCTTTGCTCTGTACCTAACCCCGTGCTGTACCTGTCCTGTGAGTGTTTGATGGGGACACTGTAGAGGGAGCTTTACTCTGTATCTAACACTTTGCTGTACCTGTCCTGGGTGTGTTTGATGGGGACAGTGTAGAGGGAGCTTTACTCTGTATCTAACCCTGTGCTGTACCTGTCCTGGGAGTGTTTGATGGGGACAGTGTAGAGGGAGCTTTACTCTGTATCTAACCCCGTGCTGTACCTGTCCTGGGAGTGTTTGATGGGGACAGTGTAGAGGGAGCTTTGCTCTGTATCTAACCCCGTGCTGTACCTGTCCTGGGAGTGTTTGATGGGGACAGTGTAGAGGGAGCTTTGCTCTGTATCTAACCCCGTGCTGTACCTGTCCTGTGAGTGTTTAATGGGGACACTGTAGAGGGAGCTTTACTCTGTATCTAACCCCGTGCTGTACCTGTCCTGGGAGTGTTTGATGGGGACACTGTAGAGGGAGCTTTACTCTGTATCTAACACCGTGCTATACCTGTCCTGGGAGTGTTTGATGGGGACAGTGTAGAGGGAGCTTTACTCTGTATCTAACCCTGTGCTGTACCTCTCCTGGGAGTGTTTGATGGGGACAGTGTAGAGGGAGCTTTACTCTGTATCTAACCCCGTGCTGTACCTGTCCTGGGAGTGTTTGATGGGGACAGTGTAGAGGGAGCTTTACTCTGTATCTAACCCCGTCCTGTACCTGTCCTGGGAGTGTTTGATGGGGACAGTGTAGAGGGAGCTTTACTCTGTATCTAACCCCGTGCTGTACCTGTCCTGGGAGTGTTTGATGGGGACAGTGTGGAGGGAGCTTTACTCTGTATCTAACCCCGTGCTGTACCTGTCCTGGGAGTGTTTGATGGGGCATGGTCGAGGGAGCTGTACTCTGTATCTAACCCCGTGCTGTACCTGTCCTGGGAGTGTTTGATGGGGACAGTCTAGAGGGAGGTTTACTCTGTATCTAACCCCGTGCTGTACCTGTCCTGGGAGTGTTTGATGGGGACAGTGTAGAGGGAGCTTTGCTCTGTATCTAACCCCGTGCTGTACCTGTCCTGTGAGTGTTTGATGGGGACACTGTAGAGTGAGCTTTACTCTGTATCTAACACCTTGCTGTACCTGTCCTGGGTGTGTTTGATGGGGACAGTGTAGAGGGAGCTTGACTCTGTATCTAACCCTGTGCTGTACCTGTCCTGGGAGTGTTTGATGGGGACAGTGTAGAGGGAGCTTTACTCTGTATCTAACCCCATGCTGTACCTTTCCTGGGAGTGTTTGATGGGGACAGTGTAGAGGGAGCTTTACTCTGTATCTAACCCCGTGCTGTACCTGTCCTGGGAGTGTTTGATGGGTGACAGTGTAGAGGCAGCTTTACTCTGTATCTAACCACGTGCTGTACCTGTCCTGGGAGTGTTTGATGGGGAGAGTGTAGAGGGAGCTTTAGTCTGTGTCTAACCACGTGCTGTACCTGTCCTGAGAGTGTTTGATGGGGACAGTGTAGAGGGAGCTTTACTCTGTATCTAACCCCGTGCTGTACCTGTCCTGAGAGTGTTTGATGGGGACAGTGTAGAGGGAGCTTTACTCTGTATCTAACCCCGTGCTGTACCTGTCCTGGGAGTGTTTGATGGGGACAGTGTCGAGGGAGCTTTACTCTCTATCTAACCCCGTGCTGTACCTGTCCTGGGAGTGTTTGATGGGGACAGTGTCGAGGGAGCTTTACTCTGTATCTAACCCCGTGCTGTACCTGTCCTGAGAGTGTTTGATGGGGACAGTGTAGAGGGAGCTTTACTCTGTATCTAACCCCGTGCTGTACCTGTCCTGGGAGTGTTTAATGGGGACAGTGGAGAGGGAGCTTTACTCTGTATCTGACCCTGTGCTGTACCTGTCCTGGGAGTGTTTGATGGGGACAGTGTAGAGGGAGCTGTACTCTATATCTAATCCCGTGCTGTACCTGTCCTGGGAGTGTTTGATGGGGACAGTGTAGAGGGAGCTTTGCTCTGTATCTAACCCCGTGCTGTACCTGTCCTGTGAGTGTTTAATGGGGACAGTGTAGACGGAGCTTTCCTCTGTATCTAACCCCGTGCTGTACCTGTCCTGGGAGTGTTTGATGGGGGCAGTGTACAAGGAACTTTGATCTGTATCTAACCCCGTGCTGTACCTGTCCTGGGAGTGTTTGATGGGGACAGTGTAGAGGGAGCTTTGCTCTGTATCTAACCCCGTGCTGTACCTGTCCTGGGAGTGTTTGATGGGGACAGTGTAGAGGGAGCTTTGCTCTGTATCTAACCCCGTGCTGTACCTGTCCTGTGAGTGATTAATGGGGACAGTGTAGAGGGAGCTTTCCTCTGTATCTAACCCCGTGCTGCACCTGTCCTGGGAGTGTTTGATGGGGACACTGTAGAGGGAGCTTTACTCTGTATCTAACACCGTGCTATACCTGTCCTGGGAGTGTTTGATGGGGACACTGTAGAGGGAGCTTTACTCTGTATCTAACACCGTGCTATACCTGTCCTGGGAGTGTTTGACGGGGACAGTGGAGAGGGAGCTTTACTCTGTATCTAACCCCGTGCTGTACCTGTCCTGGGAGTGTTTGATGGGGCATGGTCGAGGGAGCTGTACTCTGTATCTAACCCCGTGCTGTACCTGTCCTGGGAGTGTTTGATGGGGACAGTGTAGAGGGAGGTTTAATCTGTATCTAACCCCGTGCTGCACCTGTCCTGGGAGTGTTTGATGGGGACAGTGTAGAGGGAGCTTTGCTCTGTATCTAACCCCGTGCTGTACCTGTCCTGTGAGTGTTTGATGGGTCACTGTAGAGGGAGCTTTACTCTGTATCTAACCCCATGCTGTACCTGTCCTGGGAGTGTTTGATGGGGACAGTGTAGAGGCAGCTTTACTCTGTATCTAACCCCATGCTGTACCTGTCCTGGGTGTGTTTGGTGGGGACAGTGTAGAGGGAGCTTTACTCTGAATCTAACCCCGTGCTGTACCTGTCCTGGGAGTGTTTGATGGGGACAGTGTAGAGGGAGCTTTATTCTGTATCTAACCCCGTGCTACACCTGTCCTGGGAGTGTTTGATGGGGACAGTGTAGAGGGAGCTTTACTCTGTATCTAACCCCGTGCTGTACCTGTTCTGGGAGTGTTTGATGGGGACAGTGTAGAGGGAGCTTTACTCTGTATCTAACCCCGTGCTGTACCTGACCTGGGAGTGTTTCATGGGGACAGTGCAGAGGGAGCTGTACTCTGTATCTAACCCCGTGCTGTACCTGTCCTGGGAGTGTTTGATGGGGACAGTGTAGAGGGAGCTTTACTCTGTATCTAACCCCGTGCTGTACCTGTCCTGGGAGTGTTTGATGGGGACAGTGTAGAGGGAGCTTTACTCTGTATCTAACCCTGTGCTGTACCTTTCCTGGGAGTGTTTGATGGGGACAGTGTCGAGGGAGCTTTACTCTGTATCTAACCCCGTGCTGTACCTGTCCTGGGAGTGTTTGATGGGGACAGTGTCGAGGGAGCTTTACTCTGTATCTAACCCCATGCTGTACCTGTCCTGGGAGTGTTTGATGGGGACAGTGTAGAGGGAGCTTTACTCTGTATCTAACCCCGTGCTGTACCTGTCCTGGGAGTGTTTGATGGGGACAGTGTAGAGGGAGGTTTACACTGTATCCAACCCCGTGCTATACCTGTCCTGGGAGTGTTTGATGGGGACAGTGTAGAGGGAGCTTTGCTCTGTATCTAACCCCGTGCTGTAACTGTCCTGTGAGTGTTTGATGGGGACACTGTAGAGGGAGCTTTACTCTGTATCTAACACTTTGCTGTACCTGTCCTGGGTGTGTTTGATGGGGACAGTGTAGAGGGAGCTTTACTCTGTATCTAACCCTGTGCTGTACCTGTCCTGGGAGTGTTTGATGGGGACAGTGTAGAGGGAGCTTTACTCTGTATCTAACCCCATGCTGTACCTGTCCTGGGAGTGTTTGATGGGGACAGTGTAGAGGGAGCTTTACTCTGTATCTAACCCCGTGATGTACCTATCCTGGGAGTGTTTGATGGGTGACAGTGCAGAGGGAGCTTTACTCTGTATCTAACGCCGTGCTGTACCTGTCCTGGGAGTGTTTGAGGGGACAGTGTAGAGGGAGCTTTACTCTGTATCTAACCCCGTGCTGTACCTGTTCTGGGAGTGTTTGATGGGGACAGTGTAGAGGGAGCTTTACTCTGTATCTAACCCCGTGATGTACCTGTCCTGGGAGTGTTTGATGGGGACAGTGTAGAGGGAGCTTTACTCTGTATCTAACCCCGTGCTGTACCTGTTCTGGGAGTGTTTGATGGGGACAATGTAGAGGGAGCTTTACTCTGTATCTAATCCCGTGCTGTACCTGTCCTGGGAGTGTTTGATGGGGACAGTGTAGAGGGAGCTTTACTCTGTATCTAATCCCGTGCTGTACCTGTCCTGGGAGTGTTTGATGGGGACAGTGGAGAGGGAGCTTTACTCTGTATCAAACCTTGTTCTGTACCTGTCCTGGGAGTGTTTGATGGGGACAGTGTAGAGGGAGCTTTACTCTGTATCTAACCCCGTGCTGTACCTGTCCTGGGAGTGTTTGATGGGGACAGTGTAGAGGGAGCTTTACTCTGTATCTAATCCCGTGCTGTACCTGTCCTGGGAGTGTTTGATGGGGACAGTGTAGAGGGAGCTTTACTCTGTATCTAATCCCGTGCTGTACCTGTCCTGGGAGTGTTTGATGTGGACAGTGTAGAGGGAGCTTTACTCTGTATCAAACCCCGTGCTGTACCTGTCCTGGGAGTGTTTGATGGGGACAGTGTAGAGGGAGCTTTACTCTGTATCAAACCGTGTTCTGTACCTGTCCTGGGAGTTTTTGATGGGGACAGTGTAGAGGGAGCTTTACTCTGTATCTAACCCCGTGCTGTACCTGTCCTGGGAGTGTTTGATGGGGACAGTTTAGAGGGAGCTTTACTCTGTATCTAATCCCGTGCTGTACCTGTCCAGGGAGTGTGATGGGGACAGTGTAGAGGGAGCTTTACTCTGTATCTAACCCCGTGCTGTACCTGTCCTGGGAGTGTTTGATGGGGACAGTGTATAGGGAGCTTTACTCTGTATCTAACCCCGTGGTGTAACTGTCCTGGGAGTGTTTGATGGGGACAGTGTAGAGGCAGCTTTACTCTGTATCTAACCCCGTGCTGTACCTGTCCTGGGAGTGTTTGATGTGGACAGTTAAGAGGGAGCTTTACTCTGTATCTAACACCGTGCTGTGCCTGTCCTGGGAGTGTTTGATGGGGACAGTGTAGAGGGAGCTTTACTCTGTATCTAACCCCGTGCTGTACCTGTCCTGGGAGTGTTTGATGGGGACAGTGTATAGGGAGCTTTACTCTGTATCTAACCCCGTGCTGTAACTGTCCTGGGAGTGTTTGATGGGGACAGTGTCGAGGGAGCTTTACTCTGTATCTAACACCGTGCTGTACCTGTCCTAAGAGTGTTTGATGGGTCAGTGTAGAGGGAGATTTACTCTGTATCTAACCCCGTGCTGCACCTGTCCTGGGAGTGTTTGATGGGGACAGTGTAGAGGGAGCTTTACACTGTATCTAACCCCGTGCTGCACTTGTCCTGTGAGTGTATTATGGGGACAGTGTAGAGGGAGCATTACTCTGTATCTAACCCCTTGCTGGACCTGTCCTGGGACTGTTGGATGGGGACAGTGTAGAGGGAGCTTTACTCTGTATCTAACCCCGTGCTGTCCCTGTCCTGGGACTGTTGGATGGGGACAGTGAAGAGGGAGCTTTACTCAGTATCTAACCCCGTGCTGTACCTGTCCTGGGAGTGTTTGATGCGGACAGTGTAGAGGGAGCTTTACTGTGTATCTAACCCCGTGCTGTACCTGTCCTGGGAGTGTTTGATGGGGACAGTGTATAGGGAGCTTTACTCTGTATCTAACCCCGTGCTGTAACTGTCCTGGGAGTGTTTGATGGGGACAGTGTCGAGGGAGCTTTACTCTGTATCTAACACCGTGCTGTACCTGTCCTGGGAGTGTTTGATGGGTCAGTGTAGAGGGAGCTTTACTCTGTATCTAACCCCGAGCTGTACCTGTCCTGGGAGTGTTTGATGGGGACAGTGTAGAGGGAGCTTTACTCTGTATCGAACCCCGTGCTGCACTTGTCCTGTGAGTGTATTATGGGGACAGTGTAGAGGGAGCATTACTCTGTATCTATCCCCTTGCTGGACCTGTCCTGGGACTGTTGGATGGGGACAGTGAAGAGGGCGCTTTACTCAGTATCTAACCCCGTGCTGTACCTGTCCTGGGAGTGTTTGATGGGGACAGTGTAGAGGGAGCATTACTCTGTATCTAACCCCGTGCTGTACCTGTCCTGTGAGTGTTTGATGGGCTCAGTGTAGATGGAGCTTTACCCTGTATCTAACCCCGTGATGTACCTGTCCTGGGAGTGTTTGATGGGGACAGTGTAGAGGGAGCTTTACTCTGTATCTAACCCCGTGCTGTACCTGTCCTGGGAGTGTTTGATGCGGACAGTGTAGAGGGAGCTTTACTCTGTATCTAACCCCGTGCTGTACCTGTCCTGGGAGTGTTTGATGGGGACAGTGTGGAGGGAGCTTTACTCTGTATCTAACCCCGTGCTGTACCTGTCCTGGGAGTGTTTGATGGGGCATGGTCGAGGGAGCTGTACTCTGTATCTAACCCCGTGCTGTACCTGTCCTGGGAGTGTTTGATGGGGACAGTGTAGAGGGAGGTTTAATCTGTATCTAACCCCGTGCTGTACCTGTCCTGGGAGTGTTTGATGGGGACAGTGTAGAGGGAGCTTTGCTCTGTATCTAACCCCGTGCTGTACCTGTCCTGTGAGTGTTTGATGGGGACACTGTAGAGGGAGCTTTACTCTGTATCTAACCCCATGCTGTACCTGTCCTGGGAGTGTTTGATGGGGACAGTGTAGAGGCAGCTTTACTCTGTATCTTACCCCATGCTGTACCTGTCCTGGGTGTGTTTGGTGGGGACAGTGTAGAGGGAGCTTTACTCTGTATCTAACCCCGTGCTGTACCTGTCCTGGGAGTGTTTGATGGGGACAGTATAGAGGGAGCTTTATTCTGTATCTAACCCCGTGCTGCACCTGTCCTGGGAGTGTTTGATGGGGACAGTGTAGAGGGAGCTTTACTCTGTATCTAACCCCGTGCTGTACCTGTTCTGGGAGTGTTTGATGGGGACAGTGTAGAGGGAGCTTTACTCTGTATCTAACCCCGTGCTGTACCTGACCTGGGAGTGTTTCATGTGGACAGTGCAGAGGGAGCTGTACTCTGTATCTAACCCCGTGCTGTACCTGTCCTGGGAGTGTTTGATGGGGACAGTGTAGAGGGAGCTTTACACTGTATCCAACCCCGTGCTGTACCTGTCCTGGGAGTGTTTGATGGGGACAGTGTAGAGGGAGCTTTACTCTGTATCTAACCCTGTGCTGTACCTTTCCTGGGAGTGTTTGATGGGGACAGTGTCGAGGGAGCTTTACTCTGTATCTAACACTTTGCTGTACCTGTCCTGGGTGTGTTTGATGGGGACAGTGTAGAGGGAGCTTTACTCTGTATCTAACCCTGTGCTGTACCTGTCCTGGGAGTGTTTGATGGGGACAGTGTAGAGGGAGCTTTACTCTGTATCTAACCCCATGCTGTACCTGTCCTGGGAGTGTTTGATGGGGACAGTGTAGAGGGAGCTTTACTCTGTATCTAACCCCGTGATGTACCTGTCCTGGGAGTGTTTGATGGGTGACAGTGCAGAGGGAGCTTTACTCTGTATCTAACGCCGTGCTGTACCTGTCCTGGGAGTGTTTGAGGGGACAGTGTAGAGGGAGCTTTACTCTGTATCTAACCCCGTGCTGTACCTGTTCTGGGAGTGTTTGATGGGGACAGTGTAGAGGGAGCTTTACTCTGTATCTAACCCCGTGATGTACCTGTCCTGGGAGTGTTTGATGGGGACAGTGTAGAGGGAGCTTTACTCTGTATCTAATCCCGTGCTGTACCTGTCCTGGGAGTGTTTGATGGGGACAGTGTAGAGGGAGCTTTGCTCTATATCTAATCCCGTGCTGTACCTGTCCTGGGAGTGTTTGATGGGGACAGTGTAGAGGGAGCTTTACTCTGTATCAAACCGTGTTCTGTACCTGTCCTGGGAGTGTTTGATGGGGACAGTGTAGAGGGAGCTTTACTCTGTATCTAACCCCGTGCTGTACCTGTCCTGGGAGTGTTTGATGGGGACAGTGTAGAGGGAGCTTTACTCTGTATCTAATCCCGTGCTGTACCTGTCCTGGGAGTGTTTGATGGGGACAGTGTAGAGGGAGCTTTACTCTGTGTCTAATCCCGTGCTGTACCTGTCCTGGGAGTGTTTGATGGGGACAGTGTAGAGGGAGCTTTACTCTGTATCTAACCCCGTGCTGTACCTGTCCTGGGAGTGTTTGATGGGGACAGTGTAGAGGGAGCTTTACTCTGTATCAAACCGTGTTCTGTACCTGTCCTGGGAGTTTTTGATGGGGACAGTGTAGAGGGAGCTTTACTCTGTATCTAACCCGTGCTGTACCTGTCCTGGGAGTGTTTGATGGGGACAGTGTAGAGGGAGCTTTACTCTGTATCTAACCCCGAGCTGTACCTGTCCAGGGAGTGTTTGATGGGTCAGTGTAGAGGGAGCTTTACTCTGTATCTAACCCCGAGCTGTACCTGTCCTGGGAGTGTTTGATGGGGACAGTGTAGAGGGAGCTTTACTCTGTATCGAACCCCGTGCTGCACTTGTCCTGTGAGTGTATTATGGGGACAGTGTAGAGGGAGCATTACTCTGTATCTATCCCCTTGCTGGACCTGTCCTGGGACTGTTGGATGGGGACAGTGAAGAGGGCGCTTTACTCAGTATCTAACCCCGTGCTGTACCTGTCCTGGGAGTGTTTGATGGGGACAGTGTAGAGGGAGCATTACTCTGTATCTAACCACGTGCTGTGCCTGTCCTGGGAGTGTTTGATTGGGACAGTGTAGAGGGAGCTTTACTCTCTATCTAACCCCATGCTGTACCTGTCCTGGGAGTGTTTGATGGGCACAGTGTAGATGGAGCTTTACTCTGTATCTAACCCCGTGATGTACCTGTCCTGGGAGTGTTTGATGGGGACAGTGTAGAGGGAGCTTTACTCTGTATCTAACCCCGTGCTGTACCTGTCCTGGGAGTGTTTGATGCGGACAGTGTAGAGGGAGCTTTACTCTGTATCTAACCCCGTGCTGTACCTGTCCTGGGAGTGTTTGATGGGGACAGTGTGGAGGGAGCTTTACTCTGTATCTAACCCCGTGCTGTACCTGTCCTGGGAGTGTTTGATGGGGCATGGTCGAGGGAGCTGTACTCTGTATCTAACCCCGTGCTGTACCTGTCCTGGGAGTGTTTGATGGGGACAGTGTAGAGGGAGGTTTAATCTGTATCTAACCCCGTGCTGTACCTGTCCTGGGAGTGTTTGATGGGGACAGTGTAGAGGGAGCTTTGCTCTGTATCTAACCCCGTGCTGTACCTGTCCTGTGAGTGTTTGATGGGGACACTGTAGAGGGAGCTTTACTCTGTATCTAACCCCATGCTGTACCTGTCCTGGGAGTGTTTGATGGGGACAGTGTAGAGGCAGCTTTACTCTGTATCTTACCCCATGCTGTACCTGTCCTGGGTGTGTTTGGTGGGGACAGTGTAGAGGGAGCTTTACTCTGTATCTAACCCCGTGCTGTACCTGTCCTGGGAGTGTTTGATGGGGACAGTGTAGAGGGAGCTTTATTCTGTATCTAACCCCGTGCTGCACCTGTCCTGGGAGTGTTTGATGGGGACAGTGTAGAGGGAGCTTTACTCTGTATCTAACCCCGTGCTGTACCTGTTCTGGGAGTGTTTGATGGGGACAGTGTAGAGGGAGCTTTACTCTGTATCTAACCCCGTGCTGTACCTGACCTGGGAGTGTTTCATGGGGACAGTGCAGAGGGAGCTGTACTCTGTATCTAACCCCGTGCTGTACCTGTCCTGGGAGTGTTTGATGGGGACAGTGTAGAGGGAGCTTTACTCTGTATCTAACCCCGTGCTGTACCTGTCCTGGGAGTGTTTGATGGGGACAGTGTAGAGGGAGCTTTACTCTGTATCTAACCCTGTGCTGCACCTTTCCTGGGAGTGTTTGATGGGGACAGTGTCGAGGGAGCTTTACTCTGTATCTAAACCCGTGCTGTACCTGTCCTGGGAGTGTTTGATGGGGACAGTGTCGAGGGAGCTTTACTCTGTATCTAACCCCATGCTGTACCTGTCCTGGGAGTGTTTGATGGGGACAGTGTAGAGGGAGCTTTACTCTGTATCTAACCCCGTGCTGTACCTGTCCTGGGAGTGTTTGATGGGGACAGTGTAGAGGGAGGTTTACACTGTATCCAACCCCGTGCTGTACCTGTCCTGGGAGTGTTTGATGGGGACAGTGTAGAGGGAGCTTTGCTCTGTATCTAACCCCGTGCTGTACCTGTCCTGTGAGTGTTTGATGGGGACACTGTAGAGGGAGCTTTACTCTGTATCTAACACTTTGCTGTACCTGTCCTGGGTGTGTTTGATGGGGACAGTGTAGAGGGAGCTTTACTCTGTATCTAACCCTGTGCTGTACCTGTCCTGGGAGTGTTTGATGGGGACAGTGTAGAGGGAGCTTTACTCTGTATCTAACCCCATGCTGTACCTGTCCTGGGAGTGTTTGATGGGGACAGTGTAGAGGGAGCTTTACTCTGTATCTAACCCCGTGATGTACCTGTCCTGGGAGTGTTTGATGGGTGACAGTGCAGAGGGAGCTTTACTCTGTATCTAACGCCGTGCTGTACCTGTCCTGGGAGTGTTTGAGGGGACAGTGTAGAGGGAGCTTTACTCTGTATCTAACCCCGTGCTGTACCTGTTCTGGGAGTGTTTGATGGGGACAGTGTAGAGGGAGCTTTACTCTGTATCTAACCCCGTGATGTACCTGTCCTGGGAGTGTTTGATGGGGACAGTGTAGAGGGAGCTTTACTCTGTATCTAACCCCGTGCTGTACCTGTTCTGGGAGTGTTTGATGGGGACAATGTAGAGGGAGCTTTACTCTGTATCTAATCCCGTGCTGTACCTGTCCTGGGAGTGTTTGATGGGGACAGTGTAGAGGGAGCTTTACTCTGTATCTAATCCCGTGCTGTACCTGTCCTGGGAGTGTTTGATGGGGACAGTGTAGAGGGAGCTTTACTCTGTATCAAACCGTGTTCTGTACCTGTCCTGGGAGTGTTTGATGGGGACAGTGTAGAGGGAGCTTTACTCTGTATCTAACCCCGTGCTGTACCTGTCCTGGGAGTGTTTGATGGGGACAGTGTAGAGGGAGCTTTACTCTGTATCTAATCCCGTGCTGTACCTGTCCTGGGAGTGTTTGATGGGGACAGTGTAGAGGGAGCTTTACTCTGTATCTAATCCCGTGCTGTACCTGTCCTGGGAGTGTTTGATGGGGACAGTGTAGAGGGAGCTTTACTCTGTATCTAACCCCGTGCTGTACCTGTCCTGGGAGTGTTTGATGGGGACAGTGTAGAGGGAGCTTTACTCTGTATCAAACCGTGTTCTGTACCTGTCCTGGGAGTTTTTGATGGGGACAGTGTAGAGGGAGCTTTACTCTGTATCTAACCCCGTGCTGTACCTGTCCTGGGAGTGTTTGATGGGGACAGTTTAGAGGGAGCTTTACTCTGTATCTAATCCCGTGCTGTACCTGTCCTGGGAGTGTGATGGGGACAGTGTAGAGGGAGCTTTACTCTGTATCTAACCCCGTGCTGTACCTGTCCTGGGAGTGTTTGATGGGGACAGTGTATAGGGAGCTTTACTCTGTATCTAACCCCGTGGTGTAACTGTCCTGGGAGTGTTTGATGGGGACAGTGTAGAGGGAGCTTTACTCTGTATCTAACCCCGTGCTGTACCTGTCCTGGGAGTGTTTGATGGGGACAGTGTAGAGGGAGGTTTACACTGTATCCAACCCCGTGCTGTACCTGTCCTGGGAGTGTTTGATGGGGACAGTGTAGAGGGAGCTTTGCTCTGTATCTAACCCCGTGCTGTACCTGTCCTGTGAGTGTTTGATGGGGACACTGTAGAGGGAGCTTTACTCTGTATCTAACACTTTGCTGTACCTGTCCTGGGTGTGTTTGATGGGGACAGTGTAGAGGGAGCTTTACTCTGTATCTAACCCTGTGCTGTACCTGTCCTGGGAGTGTTTGATGGGGACAGTGTAGAGGGAGCTTTACTCTGTATCTAACCCCATGCTGTACCTGTCCTGGGAGTGTTTGAGGGGACAGTGTAGAGGGAGCTTTACTCTGTATCTAACCCCGTGCTGTACCTGTTCTGGGAGTGTTTGATGGGGACAGTGTAGAGGGAGCTTTACTCTGTATCTAACCCCGTGATGTACCTGTCCTGGGAGTGTTTGATGGGGACAGTGTAGAGGGAGCTTTACTCTGTATCTAACCCCGTGCTGTACCTGTTCTGGGAGTGTTTGATGGGGACAATGTAGAGGGAGCTTTACTCTGTATCTAATCCCGTGCTGTACCTGTCCTGGGAGTGTTTGATGGGGACAGTGTAGAGGGAGCTTTACTCTGTATCTAATCCCGTGCTGTACCTGTCCTGGGAGTGTTTGATGGGGACAGTGTAGAGGGAGCTTTACTCTGTATCAAACCGTGTTCTGTACCTGTCCTGGGAGTGTTTGATGGGGACAGTGTAGAGGGAGCTTTACTCTGTATCTAACCCCGTGCTGTACATGTCCTGGGAGTGTTTGATGGGGACAGTGTAGAGGGAGCTTTACTCTGTATCTAATCCCGTGCTGTACCTGTCCTGGGAGTGTTTGATGGGGACAGTGTAGAGGGAGCTTTACTCTGTATCTAATCCCGTGCTGTACCTGTCCTGGGAGTGTTTGAGGGGACAGTGTAGAGGGAGCTTTACTCTGTATCTAACCCCGTGCTGTACCTGTTCTGGGAGTGTTTGATGGGGACAGTGTAGAGGGAGCTTTACTCTGTATCTAACCCCGTGATGTACCTGTCCTGGGAGTGTTTGATGGGGACAGTGTAGAGGGAGCTTTACTCTGTATCTAACCCCGTGCTGTACCTGTTCTGGGAGTGTTTGATGGGGACAATGTAGAGGGAGCTTTACTCTGTATCTAATCCCGTGCTGTACCTGTCCTGGGAGTGTTTGATGGGGACAGTGTAGAGGGAGCTTTACTCTGTATCTAATCCCGTGCTGTACCTGTCCTGGGAGTGTTTGATGGGGACAGTGTAGAGGGAGCTTTACTCTGTATCAAACCGTGTTCTGTACCTGTCCTGGGAGTGTTTGATGGGGACAGTGTAGAGGGAGCTTTACTCTGTATCTAACCCCGTGCTGTACCTGTCCTGGGAGTGTTTGATGGGGACAGTGTAGAGGGAGCTTTACTCTGTATCTAATCCCGTGCTGTACCTGTCCTGGGAGTGTTTGATGGGGACAGTGTAGAGGGAGCTTTACTCTGTATCTAATCCCGTGCTGTACCTGTCCTGGGAGTGTTTGATGGGGACAGTGTAGAGGGAGCTTTACTCTGTATCTAACCCCGTGCTGTACCTGTCCTGGGAGTGTTTGATGGGGACAGTGTAGAGGGAGCTTTACTCTGTATCAAACCGTGTTCTGTACCTGTCCTGGGAGTTTTTGATGGGGACAGTGTAGAGGGAGCTTTACTCTGTATCTAACCCCGTGCTGTACCTGTCCTGGGAGTGTTTGATGGGGACAGTTTAGAGGGAGCTTTACTCTGTATCTAATCCCGTGCTGTACCTGTCCTGGGAGTGTGATGGGGACAGTGTAGAGGGAGCTTTACTCTGTATCTAACCCCGTGCTGTACCTGTCCTGGGAGTGTTTGATGGGGACAGTGTATAGGGAGCTTTACTCTGTATCTAACCCCGTGGTGTAACTGTCCTGGGAGTGTTTGATGGGGACAGTGTAGAGGCAGCTTTACTCTGTATCTAACCCCGTGCTGTACCTGTCCTGGGAGTGTTTGATGTGGACAGTTAAGAGGGAGCTTTACTCTGTATCTAACACCGTGCTGTACCTGTCCTGGGAGTGTTTGATGGGGACAGTGTAGAGGGAGCTTTACTCTGTATCTAACCCCGTGCTGTACCTGTCCTGGGAGTGTTTGATGGGGACAGTGTATAGGGAGCTTTACTCTGTATCTAACCCCGTGCTGTAACTGTCCTGGGAGTGTTTGATGGGGACAGTGTCGAGGGAGTTTTACTCTGTATCTAACACCGTGCTGTACCTGTCCTAAGAGTGTTTGATGGGTCAGTGTAGAGGGAGCTTTACTCTGTATCTAACCCCGTGCTGCACCTGTCCTGGGAGTGTTTGATGGGGACAGTGTAGAGGGAGCTTTACTCTGTATCTAACCCCGTGCTGCACTTGTCCTGTGAGTGTATTATGGGGACAGTGTAGAGGGAGCATTACTCTGTATCTATCCCCTTGCTGGACCTGTCCTGGGACTGTTGGATGGGGACAGTGAAGAGGGAGCTTTACTCAGTATCTAACCCCGTGCTGTACCTGTCCTGGGAGTGTTTGATGCGGACAGTGTAGAGGGAGCTTTACTCTGTATCTAACCCCGTGCTGTACCTGTCCTGGGAGTGTTTGATGGGGACAGTGTATAGGGAGCTTTACTCTGTATCTAACCCCGTGCTGTAACTGTCCTGGGAGTGTTTGATGGGGACAGTGTCGAGGGAGCTTTACTCTGTATCTAACACCGTGCTGTACCTGTCCTGGGAGTGTTTGATGGGTCAGTGTAGAGGGAGCTTTACTCTGTATCTAACCCCGAGCTGTACCTGTCCTGGGAGTGTTTGATGGGGACAGTGTAGAGGGAGCTTTACTCTGTATCGAACCCCGTGCTGCACTTGTCCTGTGAGTGTATTATGGGGACAGTGTAGAGGGAGCATTACTCTGTATCTAACCACGTGCTGTACCTGTCCTGGGAGTGTTTGATTGGGACAGTGTAGAGGGAGCTTTACTCTCTATCTAACCCCATGCTGTACCTGTCCTGGGAGTGTTTGATGGGCACAGTGTAGATGGAGCTTTACTCTGTATCTAACCCCGTGATGTACCTGTCCTGGGAGTGTTTGATGGGGACAGTGTAGAGGGAGCTTTACTCTGTATCTAACCCCGTGCTGTACCTGTTCTGGGAGTGTTTGATGGGGACAGTGTAGAGGGAGCTTTACTCTGTATCTAACCCCGTGCTGTACCTGACCTGGGAGTGTTTGATGGGGACAGTGCAGAGGGAGCTGTACTCTGTATCTAACGCCGTGCTGTACCTGTCCTGGGAGTGTTTGATGGGGACAGTGTAGAGGGAGCTTTACTCTGTATCTAACCCCATGCTGTACCTGTCCTGGGAGTGTTTGATGGGGACAGTGTAGAGGGAGCTTTACTCTGTATCTAACCCCGTGCTGTACCTGTCCTGGGAGTGTTTGATGGGGACAGTGTAGAGGGAGCTTTACTCTGTATCAAACCGTGTTCTGTACCTGTCCTGGGAGTGTTTGATGGGGACAGTGTAGAGGGAGCTTTACTCTGTATTTAACCCCGTGCTGTACCTGTCCTGGGAGTGTTTGATGGGGACAGTGTAGAGGGAGCTTTACTCTGTATCTAATCCCGTGCTGTACCTGTCCTGGGAGTGTTTGATGGGGACAGTGTAGAGGGAGCTTTCCTCTGTATCTAACCCCGTGCTGTACCTGTCCTGGGAGTGTTTGATGGGGACAGTGTAGAGGGAGCTTTACTCTGTATCAAACCGTGTTCTGTACCTGTCCTGGGAGTTTTTGATGGGGACAGTGTAGAGGGAGCTTTACTCTGTATCTAACCCCGTGCTGTACCTGTCCTGGGAGTGTTTGATGGGGACAGTTTAGAGGGAGCTTTACTCTGTATCTAATCCCGTGCTGTACCTGTCCTGGGAGTGTTTGATGGGGACAGTGTAGAGGGAGCTTTACTCTGTATCTAACCCCGTGCTGTTCCTGTCCTGGGAGTGTTTGATGGGGACAGTGTATAGGGAGCTTTACTCTGTATCTAACCCCGTGCTGTAACTGTCCTGGGAGTGTTTGATGGGGACAGTGTAGAGGCAGCTTTACTCTGTATCTAACCCCGTGCTGTACCTGTCCTGGGAGTGTTTGATGTGGACAGTTAAGAGGGAGCTTTACTCTGTATCTAACACCGTGCTGTACCTGTCCTGGGAGTGTTTGATGGGGACAGTGTAGAGGGAGCTTTACTCTGTATCTAACCCCGTGCTGTACCTGTCCTGGGAGCGTTTGATGGGGACAGTGTCGAGGGAGCTTTACTCTGTATCTAACCCCGTGCTGTACCTGTCCTGGGAGTGTTTGATGGGGACAGTGTAGAGGGAGCTTTACTCTGTATCTAACCCCGTGCTGTAACTGTCCTGGGAGTGTTTGATGGGGACAGTGTCGAGGGAGCTTTACTCTGTATCTAACACCGTGCTGTACCTTTCCTGGGAGTGTTTGATGGGTCAGTGTAGAGGGAGCTTTACTCTGTATCTAACCCCGTGCTGTACCTGTCATGGGAGTGTTTGATGGGGACAGTGTAGAGGGAGCTTTACTCTGTATCTAACCCCGTGCTGCACTTGTCCTGTGAGTGTATTATGGGGACAGTGTAGAGGGAGCATTACTCTGTATCTATCCCCTTGCTGGACCTGTCCTGGGACTGTTGGATGGGGACAGTGAAGAGGGAGCTTTACTCAGTATCTAACCCCGTGCTGTACCTGTCCTGGGAGTGTTTGATGGGGACAGTGTAGAGGGAGCTTTACTCTGTATCTAACCACGTGCTGTACCTGTCCTGGGAGTGTTTGATTGGGACAGTGTAGAGGGAGCTTTACTCTCTATCTAACCCCATGCTGTACCTGTCCGGGGAGTGTTTGATGGGCACAGTGTAGATGGAGCTTTACTCTGTATCTAACCCTGTGCTGTACCTGTCCTGGGAGTGTTTGTTGGGGACAGTGTAGAGGGAGCTTTACTCTGTATCTAACCCCGTACTGCACCTGTCCTGGGAGTGTTTGATGGGGACAGTGCAGAGGGAGCTTTACTCTGTATCAAACCCCGTGCTGTACCTGTCCTGGGAGTGTTTGATGGGGACAGTGTAGAGGGAGCTTTACTCTGTATCTAACCCCGTGCTGTACCTGTCCTGGGAGTGTTTTATGGGGACAGTGTAGAGGGAGCTTTGCTCTGTATCTAACCCCGTGCTGTACCTGTCCTGTGAGTGTTTGATGGGGACACTGTGGAGGGTTCTTTACTCTGTATCTAACACCGTGCTGTACCTGTCCTGGGAGTGTTTGATGGGGACAGTGTAGTGGGAGCTTTACTCTTTATCTCACCCTGTGCTGTACCTGTCCTGGGAGTGTTTGATGGGGACTGTGTAGAGGGAGCTTTACTCTGTATCTAACCCAGTGCTGTACCTGTCCTGGGAGTGTTTGAAGGGTGACAGTGTAGAGGGAGCTTTACTCTGTATCTAACGCCGTGCTGTACCTGTCCTGGGAGTGTTTGATGGGGACAGTGTAGAGCAGTTTTACTCTGTATCTAACCCCGTGCTGCACCTGTCCTGGGAGTGTTTGATGGGGACAGTGTAGAGGGAGCTTTACTCTGGATCTAACCCCGTGCTGTACCTGTCCTGGGAGTGTTTGATGGGGACAGTGCAGAGGGAGCTGTACTCTGTATCTAACCCCGTGCTGTACCTGTCCTGGGAGCGTTTGATGGGGACAGTGTAGATGGAGCTTTACTCTGTATCTAACCACATGCTGTACCTGTCCTGGGAGTGTTTGATGGGGACAGTGTAGAGGGAGCTTTACTCTGTATCTAACCCCGTGCTGTACCTGTCCTGGGAGTGTTTGATGGGGACAGTGTAGAGGGAGCTTTACTCTGTATCAAACCGCGTTCTGTACCTGTCCTGGGAGTGTTTGATGGGGACAGTGTAGTGGGAGCTTTATTCTGTATCTAACCCCGTGCTGTACCTGTCCTGGGAGTGTTTGATGGGGACAGTGTAGAGGGAGCTTTACTCTGTATCTAACGCCGTGCTGTACCTGTCCTGGGAGTGTTTGAGGGGACAGTGTAGAGGGAGCTTTACTCTGTATCTAACCCCGTGCTGTACCTGTTCTGGGAGTGTTTGATGGGGACAGTGTAGAGGGAGCTTTACTCTGTATCTAACCCCGTGATGTACCTGTCCTGGGAGTGTTTGATGGGGACAGTGTAGAGGGAGCTTTACTCTGTATCTAACCCCGTGCTGTACCTGTTCTGGGAGTGTTTGATGGGGACAATGTAGAGGGAGCTTTACTCTGTATCTAATCCCGTGCTGTACCTGTCCTGGGAGTGTTTGATGGGGACAGTGTAGAGGGAGCTTTACTCTGTATCTAATCCCGTGCTGTACCTGTCCTGGGAGTGTTTGATGGGGACAGTGTAGAGGGAGCTTTACTCTGTATCAAACCGTGTTCTGTACCTGTCCTGGGAGTGTTTGATGGGGACAGTGTAGAGGGAGCTTTACTCTGTATCTAACCCGTGCTGTACCTGTCCTGGGAGTGTTTGATGGGGACAGTGTAGAGGGAGCTTTACTCTGTATCTAATCCCGTGCTGTACCTGTCCTGGGAGTGTTTGATGGGGACAGTGTAGAGGGAGCTTTACTCTGTATCTAATCCCGTGCTGTACCTGTCCTGGGAGTGTTTGATGGGGACAGTGTAGAGGGAGCTTTACTCTGTATCTAACCCCGTGCTGTACCTGTCCTGGGAGTGTTTGATGGGGACAGTGTAGAGGGAGCTTTACTCTGTATCAAACCGTGTTCTGTACCTGTCCTGGGAGTTTTTGATGGGGACAGTGTCGAGGGAGCTTTACTCTGTATCTAACACCGTGCTGTACCTGTCCTGGGAGTGTTTGATGGGTCAGTGTAGAGGGAGCTTTACTCTGTATCTAACCCCGAGCTGTACCTGTCCTGGGAGTGTTTGATGGGGACAGTGTAGAGGGAGCTTTACTCTGTATCGAACCCCGTGCTGCACTTGTCCTGTGAGTGTATTATGGGGACAGTGTAGAGGGAGCATTACTCTGTATCTAACCACGTGCTGTACCTGTCCTGGGAGTGTTTGATTGGGACAGTGTAGAGGGAGCTTTACTCTCTATCTAACCCCATGCTGTACCTGTCCTGGGAGTGTTTGATGGGCACAGTGTAGATGGAGCTTTACTCTGTATCTAACCCCGTGATGTACCTGTCCTGGGAGTGTTTGATGGGGACAGTGTAGAGGGAGCTTTACTCTGTATCTAACCCCGTGCTGTACCTGTTCTGGGAGTGTTTGATGGGGACAGTGTAGAGGGAGCTTTACTCTGTATCTAACCCCGTGCTGTACCTGACCTGGGAGTGTTTGATGGGGACAGTGCAGAGGGAGCTGTACTCTGTATCTAACGCCGTGCTGTACCTGTCCTGGGAGTGTTTGATGGGGACAGTGTAGAGGGAGCTTTACTCTGTATCTAACCCCATGCTGTACCTGTCCTGGGAGTGTTTGATGGGGACAGTGTAGAGGGAGCTTTACTCTGTATCTAACCCCGTGCTGTACCTGTCCTGGGAGTGTTTGATGGGGACAGTGTAGAGGGAGCTTTACTCTGTATCAAACCGTGTTCTGTACCTGTCCTGGGAGTGTTTGATGGGGACAGTGTAGAGGGAGCTTTACTCTGTATTTAACCCCGTGCTGTACCTGTCCTGGGAGTGTTTGATGGGGACAGTGTAGAGGGAGCTTTACTCTGTATCTAATCCCGTGCTGTACCTGTCCTGGGAGTGTTTGATGGGGACAGTGTAGAGGGAGCTTTCCTCTGTATCTAACCCCGTGCTGTACCTGTCCTGGGAGTGTTTGATGGGGACAGTGTAGAGGGAGCTTTACTCTGTATCAAACCGTGTTCTGTACCTGTCCTGGGAGTTTTTGATGGGGACAGTGTAGAGGGAGCTTTACTCTGTATCTAACCCCGTGCTGTACCTGTCCTGGGAGTGTTTGATGGGGACAGTTTAGAGGGAGCTTTACTCTGTATCTAATCCCGTGCTGTACCTGTCCTGGGAGTGTTTGATGGGGACAGTGTAGAGGGAGCTTTACTCTGTATCTAACCCCGTGCTGTTCCTGTCCTGGGAGTGTTTGATGGGGACAGTGTATAGGGAGCTTTACTCTGTATCTAACCCCGTGCTGTAACTGTCCTGGGAGTGTTTGATGGGGACAGTGTAGAGGCAGCTTTACTCTGTATCTAACCCCGTGCTGTACCTGTCCTGGGAGTGTTTGATGTGGACAGTTAAGAGGGAGCTTTACTCTGTATCTAACACCGTGCTGTACCTGTCCTGGGAGTGTTTGATGGGGACAGTGTAGAGGGAGCTTTACTCTGTATCTAACCCCGTGCTGTACCTGTCCTGGGAGCGTTTGATGGGGACAGTGTCGAGGGAGCTTTACTCTGTATCTAACCCCGTGCTGTACCTGTCCTGGGAGTGTTTGATGGGGACAGTGTAGAGGGAGCTTTACTCTGTATCTAACCCCGTGCTGTAACTGTCCTGGGAGTGTTTGATGGGGACAGTGTCGAGGGAGCTTTACTCTGTATCTAACACCGTGCTGTACCTTTCCTGGGAGTGTTTGATGGGTCAGTGTAGAGGGAGCTTTACTCTGTATCTAACCCCGTGCTGTACCTGTCATGGGAGTGTTTGATGGGGACAGTGTAGAGGGAGCTTTACTCTGTATCTAACCCCGTGCTGCACTTGTCCTGTGAGTGTATTATGGGGACAGTGTAGAGGGAGCATTACTCTGTATCTATCCCCTTGCTGGACCTGTCCTGGGACTGTTGGATGGGGACAGTGAAGAGGGAGCTTTACTCAGTATCTAACCCCGTGCTGTACCTGTCCTGGGAGTGTTTGATGGGGACAGTGTAGAGGGAGCTTTACTCTGTATCTAACCACGTGCTGTACCTGTCCTGGGAGTGTTTGATTGGGACAGTGTAGAGGGAGCTTTACTCTCTATCTAACCCCATGCTGTACCTGTCCGGGGAGTGTTTGATGGGCACAGTGTAGATGGAGCTTTACTCTGTATCTAACCCTGTGCTGTACCTGTCCTGGGAGTGTTTGTTGGGGACAGTGTAGAGGGAGCTTTACTCTGTATCTAACCCCGTACTGCACCTGTCCTGGGAGTGTTTGATGGGGACAGTGCAGAGGGAGCTTTACTCTGTATCAAACCCCGTGCTGTACCTGTCCTGGGAGTGTTTGATGGGGACAGTGTAGAGGGAGCTTTACTCTGTATCTAACCCCGTGCTGTACCTGTCCTGGGAGTGTTTTATGGGGACAGTGTAGAGGGAGCTTTGCTCTGTATCTAACCCCGTGCTGTACCTGTCCTGTGAGTGTTTGATGGGGACACTGTGGAGGGTTCTTTACTCTGTATCTAACACCGTGCTGTACCTGTCCTGGGAGTGTTTGATGGGGACAGTGTAGTGGGAGCTTTACTCTTTATCTCACCCTGTGCTGTACCTGTCCTGGGAGTGTTTGATGGGGACTGTGTAGAGGGAGCTTTACTCTGTATCTAACCCAGTGCTGTACCTGTCCTGGGAGTGTTTGAAGGGTGACAGTGTAGAGGGAGCTTTACTCTGTATCTAACGCCGTGCTGTACCTGTCCTGGGAGTGTTTGATGGGGACAGTGTAGAGCAGTTTTACTCTGTATCTAACCCCGTGCTGCACCTGTCCTGGGAGTGTTTGATGGGGACAGTGTAGAGGGAGCTTTACTCTGGATCTAACCCCGTGCTGTACCTGTCCTGGGAGTGTTTGATGGGGACAGTGCAGAGGGAGCTGTACTCTGTATCTAACCCCGTGCTGTACCTGTCCTGGGAGCGTTTGATGGGGACAGTGTAGATGGAGCTTTACTCTGTATCTAACCACATGCTGTACCTGTCCTGGGAGTGTTTGATGGGGACAGTGTAGAGGGAGCTTTACTCTGTATCTAACCCCGTGCTGTACCTGTCCTGGGAGTGTTTGATGGGGACAGTGTAGAGGGAGCTTTACTCTGTATCAAACCGCGTTCTGTACCTGTCCTGGGAGTGTTTGATGGGGACAGTGTAGTGGGAGCTTTATTCTGTATCTAACCCCGTGCTGTACCTGTCCTGGGAGTGTTTGATGGGGACAGTGTAGAGGGAGCTTTACTCTGTATCTAACGCCGTGCTGTACCTGTCCTGGGAGTGTTTGAGGGGACAGTGTAGAGGGAGCTTTACTCTGTATCTAACCCCGTGCTGTACCTGTTCTGGGAGTGTTTGATGGGGACAGTGTAGAGGGAGCTTTACTCTGTATCTAACCCCGTGATGTACCTGTCCTGGGAGTGTTTGATGGGGACAGTGTAGAGGGAGCTTTACTCTGTATCTAACCCCGTGCTGTACCTGTTCTGGGAGTGTTTGATGGGGACAATGTAGAGGGAGCTTTACTCTGTATCTAATCCCGTGCTGTACCTGTCCTGGGAGTGTTTGATGGGGACAGTGTAGAGGGAGCTTTACTCTGTATCTAATCCCGTGCTGTACCTGTCCTGGGAGTGTTTGATGGGGACAGTGTAGAGGGAGCTTTACTCTGTATCAAACCGTGTTCTGTACCTGTCCTGGGAGTGTTTGATGGGGACAGTGTAGAGGGAGCTTTACTCTGTATCTAACCCCGTGCTGTACCTGTCCTGGGAGTGTTTGATGGGGACAGTGTAGAGGGAGCTTTACTCTGTATCTAATCCCGTGCTGTACCTGTCCTGGGAGTGTTTGATGGGGACAGTGTAGAGGGAACTTTACTCTGTATCTAATCCCGTGCTGTACCTGTCCTGGGAGTGTTTGATGGGGACAGTGTAGAGGGAGCTTTACTCTGTATCTAACCCCGTGCTGTACCTGTCCTGGGAGTGTTTGATGGGGACAGTGTAGAGGGAGCTTTACTCTGTATCAAACCGTGTTCTGTACCTGTCCTGGGAGTTTTTGATGGGGACAGTGTAGAGGGAGCTTTACTCTGTATCTAACCCCGTGCTGTACCTGTCCTGGGAGTGTTTGATGGGGACAGTTTAGAGGGAGCTTTACTCTGTATCTAATCCCTTGCTGTACCTGTCCTGGGAGTGTGATGGGGACAGTGTAGAGGGAACTTTACTCTGTATCTAACCCCGTGCTGTACCTGTCCTGGGAGTGTTTGATGGGGACAGTGTATAGGGAGCTTTACTCTGTATCTAACCCCGTGGTGTAACTGTCCTGGGAGTGTTTGATGGGGACAGTGTAGAGGCAGCTTTACTCTGTATCTAACCCCGTGCTGTACCTGTCCTGGGAGTGTTTGATGTGGACAGTTAAGAGGGAGCTTTACTCTGTATCTAACACCGTGCTGTACCTGTCCTGGGAGTGTTTGATGGGGACAATGTAGAGGGAGCTTTACTCTGTATCTAACCCCGTGCTGTACCTGTCCTGGGAGTGTTTGATGGGGACAGTGTATAGGGAGCTTTACTCTGTATCTAACCCCGTGCTGTAACTGTCCTGGGAGTGTTTGATGGGGACAGTGTCGAGGGAGCTTTACTCTGTATCTAACACCGTGCTGTACCTGTCCTAAGAGTGTTTGATGGGTCAGTGTAGAGGGAGCTTTACTCTGTATCTAACCCCGTGCTGCACCTGTCCTGGGAGTGTTTGATGGGGACAGTGTAGAGGGAGCTTTACTCTGTATCTAACCCCGTGCTGCACTTGTCCTGTGAGTGTATTATGGGGACAGTGTAGAGGGAGCATTACTCTGTATCTAACCCCGTGCTGTACCTGTTCTGGGAGTGTTTGATGGGGACAGTGTAGAGGGAGCTTTACTCTGTATCTATCCCCTTGCTGGACCTGTCCTGGGACTGTTGGATGGGGACAGTGAAGAGGTAGCTTTACTCAGTATCTAACACCGTGCTGTACCTGTCCTGGGAGTGTTTGATGCGGACAGTGTAGAGGGAGCTTTACTCTGTATCTAACCCCGTGCTGTACCTGTCCTGGGAGTGTTTGATGGGGACAGTGTATAGGGAGCTTTACTCTGTATCTAACCCCGTGCTGTAACTGTCCTGGGAGTGTTTGATGGGGACAGTGTCGAGGGAGCTTTACTCTGTATCTAACACCGTGCTGTACCTGTCCTGGGAGTGTTTGATGGGTCAGTGTAGAGGGAGCTTTACTCTGTATCTAACCCCGAGCTGTACCTGTCCTGGGAGTGTTTGATGGGGACAGTGTAGAGGGAGCTTTACTCTGTATCGAACCCCGTGCTGCACTTGTCCTGTGAGTGTATTATGGGGACAGTGTAGAGGGAGCATTACTCTGTATCTATCCCCTGTGCTGTACCTGTCCTGGGACTGTTGGATGGGGACAGTGAAGAGGGCGCTTTACTCAGTATCTAACCCCGTGCTGTACCTGTCCTGGGAGTGTTTGATGGGGACAGTGTAGAGGGAGCATTACTCTGTATCTAACCACGTGCTGTACCTGTCCTGGGAGTGTTTGATTGGGACAGTGTAGAGGGAGCTTTACTCTCTATCTAACCCCATGCTGTACCTGTCCTGGGAGTGTTTGATGGGCACAGTGTAGATGGAGCTTTACTCTGTATCTAACCCCGTGATGTACCTGTCCTGGGAGTGTTTGATGGGGACAGTGTAGAGGGAGCTTTACTCTGTATCTAACCCCGTGCTGTACCTGTTCTGGGAGTGTTTGATGGGGACAGTGTAGAGGGAGCTTTACTCTGTATCTAACCCCGTGCTGTACCTGACCTGGGAGTGTTTGATGGGGACAGTGCAGAGGGAGCTGTACTCTGTATCTAACGCCGTGCTGTACCTGTCCTGGGAGTGTTTGATGGGGACAGTGTAGAGGGAGCTTTACTCTGTATCTAACCCCATGCTGTACCTGTCCTGGGAGTGTTTGATGGGGACAGTGTAGAGGGAGCTTTACTCTGTATCTAACCCCGTGCTGTACCTGTCCTGGGAGTGTTTGATGGGGACAGTGTAGAGGGAGCTTTACTCTGTATCAAACCGTGTTCTGTACCTGTCCTGGGAGTTTTTGATGGGGACAGTGTAGAGGGAGCTTTACTCTGTATCTAACCCCGTGCTGTACCTGTCCTGGGAGTGTTTGATGGGGACAGTTTAGAGGGAGCTTTACTCTGTATCTAATCCCGTGCTGTACCTGTCCTGGGAGTGTTTGATGGGGACAGTGTAGAGGGAGCTTTACTCTGTATCTAACCCCGTGCTGTTCCTGTCCTGGGAGTGTTTGATGGGGACAGTGTATAGGGAGCTTTACTCTGTATCTAACCCCGTGCTGTAACTGTCCTGGGAGTGTTTGATGGGGACAGTGTAGAGGCAGCTTTACTCTGTATCTAACCCCGTGCTGTACCTGTCCTGGGAGTGTTTGATGTGGACAGTTAAGAGGGAGCTTTACTCTGTATCTAACACCGTGCTGTACCTGTCCTGGGAGTGTTTGATGGGGACAGTGTAGAGGGAGCTTTACTCTGTATCTAACCCCGTGCTGTACCTGTCCTGGGAGCGTTTGATGGGGACAGTGTCGAGGGAGCTTTACTCTGTATCTAACCCCGTGCTGTACCTGTCCTGGGAGTGTTTGATGGGGACAGTGTAGAGGGAGCTTTACTCTGTATCTAACCCCGTGCTGTAACTGTCCTGGGAGTGTTTGATGGGGACAGTGTCGAGGGAGCTTTACTCTGTATCTAACACCGTGCTGTACCTTTCCTGGGAGTGTTTGATGGGTCAGTGTAGAGGGAGCTTTACTCTGTATCTAACCCCGTGCTGTACCTGTCATGGGAGTGTTTGATGGGGACAGTGTAGAGGGAGCTTTACTCTGTATCTAACCCCGTGCTGCACTTGTCCTGTGAGTGTATTATGGGGACAGTGTAGAGGGAGCATTACTCTGTATCTATCCCCTTGCTGGACCTGTCCTGGGACTGTTGGATGGGGACAGTGAAGAGGGAGCTTTACTCAGTATCTAACCCCGTGCTGTACCTGTCCTGGGAGTGTTTGATGGGGACAGTGTAGAGGGAGCTTTACTCTGTATCTAACCACGTGCTGTACCTGTCCTGGGAGTGTTTGATTGGGACAGTGTAGAGGGAGCTTTACTCTCTATCTAACCCCATGCTGTACCTGTCCGGGGAGTGTTTGATGGGCACAGTGTAGATGGAGCTTTACTCTGTATCTAACCCTGTGCTGTACCTGTCCTGGGAGTGTTTGTTGGGGACAGTGTAGAGGGAGCTTTACTCTGTATCTAACCCCGTACTGCACCTGTCCTGGGAGTGTTTGATGGGGACAGTGCAGAGGGAGCTTTACTCTGTATCAAACCCCGTGCTGTACCTGTCCTGGGAGTGTTTGATGGGGACAGTGTAGAGGGAGCTTTACTCTGTATCTAACCCCGTGCTGTACCTGTCCTGGGAGTGTTTTATGGGGACAGTGTAGAGGGAGCTTTGCTCTGTATCTAACCCCGTGCTGTACCTGTCCTGTGAGTGTTTGATGGGGACACTGTGGAGGGTTCTTTACTCTGTATCTAACACCGTGCTGTACCTGTCCTGGGAGTGTTTGATGGGGACAGTGTAGTGGGAGCTTTACTCTTTATCTCACCCTGTGCTGTACCTGTCCTGGGAGTGTTTGATGGGGACTGTGTAGAGGGAGCTTTACTCTGTATCTAACCCAGTGCTGTACCTGTCCTGGGAGTGTTTGAAGGGTGACAGTGTAGAGGGAGCTTTACTCTGTATCTAACGCCGTGCTGTACCTGTCCTGGGAGTGTTTGATGGGGACAGTGTAGAGCAGTTTTACTCTGTATCTAACCCCGTGCTGCACCTGTCCTGGGAGTGTTTGATGGGGACAGTGTAGAGGGAGCTTTACTCTGGATCTAACCCCGTGCTGTACCTGTCCTGGGAGTGTTTGATGGGGACAGTGCAGAGGGAGCTGTACTCTGTATCTAACCCCGTGCTGTACCTGTCCTGGGAGCGTTTGATGGGGACAGTGTAGATGGAGCTTTACTCTGTATCTAACCACATGCTGTACCTGTCCTGGGAGTGTTTGATGGGGACAGTGTAGAGGGAGCTTTACTCTGTATCTAACCCCGTGCTGTACCTGTCCTGGGAGTGTTTGATGGGGACAGTGTAGAGGGAGCTTTACTCTGTATCAAACCGCGTTCTGTACCTGTCCTGGGAGTGTTTGATGGGGACAGTGTAGTGGGAGCTTTATTCTGTATCTAACCCCGTGCTGTACCTGTCCTGGGAGTGTTTGATGGGGACAGTGTAGAGGGAGCTTTACTCTGTATCTAACGCCGTGCTGTACCTGTCCTGGGAGTGTTTGAGGGGACAGTGTAGAGGGAGCTTTACTCTGTATCTAACCCCGTGCTGTACCTGTTCTGGGAGTGTTTGATGGGGACAGTGTAGAGGGAGCTTTACTCTGTATCTAACCCCGTGATGTACCTGTCCTGGGAGTGTTTGATGGGGACAGTGTAGAGGGAGCTTTACTCTGTATCTAACCCCGTGCTGTACCTGTTCTGGGAGTGTTTGATGGGGACAATGTAGAGGGAGCTTTACTCTGTATCTAATCCCGTGCTGTACCTGTCCTGGGAGTGTTTGATGGGGACAGTGTAGAGGGAGCTTTACTCTGTATCTAATCCCGTGCTGTACCTGTCCTGGGAGTGTTTGATGGGGACAGTGTAGAGGGAGCTTTACTCTGTATCAAACCGTGTTCTGTACCTGTCCTGGGCGTGTTTGATGGGGACAGTGTAGAGGGAGCTTTACTCTGTATCTAACCCCGTGCTGTACCTGTCCTGGGAGTGTTTGATGGGGACAGTGTAGAGGGAGCTTTACTCTGTATCTAATCCCGTGCTGTACCTGTCCTGGGAGTGTTTGATGGGGACAGTGTAGAGGGAGCTTTACTCTGTATCTAATCCCGTGCTGTACCTGTCCTGGGAGTGTTTGATGGGGACAGTGTAGAGGGAGCTTTACTCTGTATCTAACCCCGTGCTGTACCTGTCCTGGGAGTGTTTGATGGGGACAGTGTAGAGGGAGCTTTACTCTGTATCAAACCGTGTTCTGTACCTGTCCTGGGAGTTTTTGATGGGGACAGTGTAGAGGGAGCTTTACTCTGTATCTAACCCCGTGCTGTACCTGTCCTGGGAGTGTTTGATGGGGACAGTTTAGAGGGAGCTTTACTCTGTATCTAATCCCGTGCTGTACCTGTCCTGGGAGTGTGATGGGGACAGTGTAGAGGGAGCTTTACTCTGTATCTAACCCCGTGCTGTACCTGTCCTGGGAGTGTTTGATGGGGACAGTGTATAGGGAGCTTTACTCTGTATCTAACCCCGTGGTGTAACTGTCCTGGGAGTGTTTGATGGGGACAGTGTAGAGGCAGCTTTACTCTGTATCTAACCCCGTGCTGTACCTGTCCTGGGAGTGTTTGATGTGGACAGTTAAGAGGGAGCTTTACTCTGTATCTAACACCGTGCTGTACCTGTCCTGGGAGTGTTTGATGGGCACAATGTAGAGGGAGCTTTACTCTGTATCTAACCCCGTGCTGTACCTGTCCTGGGAGTGTTTGATGGGGACAGTGTATAGGGAGCTTTACTCTGTATCTAACCCCGTGCTGTAACTGTCCTGGGAGTGTTTGATGGGGACAGTGTCGAGGGAGCTTTACTCTGTATCTAACACCGTGCTGTACCTGTCCTAAGAGTGTTTGATGGGTCAGTGTAGAGGGAGCTTTACTCTGTATCTAACCCCGTGCTGCACCTGTCCTGGGAGTGTTTGATGGGGACAGTGTAGAGGGAGCTTTACTCTGTATCTAACCCCGTGCTGCACTTGTCCTGTGAGTGTATTATGGGGACAGTGTAGAGGGAGCATTACTCTGTATCTAACCCCGTGCTGTACCTGTTCTGGGAGTGTTTGATGGGGACAGTGTAGAGGGAGCTTTACTCTGTATCTATCCCCTTGCTGGACCTGTCCTGGGACTGTTGGATGGGGACAGTGAAGAGGTAGCTTTACTCAGTATCTAACACCGTGCTGTACCTGTCCTGGGAGTGTTTGATGCGGACAGTGTAGAGGGAGCTTTACTCTGTATCTAACCCCGTGCTGTACCTGTCCTGGGAGTGTTTGATGGGGACAGTGTATAGGGAGCTTTACTCTGTATCTAACCCCGTGCTGTAACTGTCCTGGGAGTGTTTGATGGGGACAGTGTCGAGGGAGCTTTACTCTGTATCTAACACCGTGCTGTACCTGTCCTGGGAGTGTTGGATGGGTCAGTGTAGAGGGAGCTTTACTCTGTATCTAACCCCGAGCTGTACCTGTCCTGGGAGTGTTTGATGGGGACAGTGTAGAGGGAGCTTTACTCTGTATCGAACCCCGTGCTGCACTTGTCCTGTGAGTGTATTATGGGGACAGTGTAGAGGGAGCATTACTCTGTATCTATCCCCTGTGCTGTACCTGTCCTGGGACTGTTGGATGGGGACAGTGAAGAGGGCGCTTTACTCAGTATCTAACCCCGTGCTGTACCTGTCCTGGGAGTGTTTGATGGGGACAGTGTAGAGGGAGCATTACTCTGTATCTAACCACGTGCTGTACCTGTCCTGGGAGTGTTTGATTGGGACAGTGTAGAGGGAGCTTTACTCTCTATCTAACCCCATGCTGTACCTGTCCTGGGAGTGTTTGATGGGCACAGTGTAGATGGAGCTTTACTCTGTATCTAACCCCGTGATGTACCTGTCCTGGGAGTGTTTGATGGGGACAGTGTAGAGGGAGCTTTACTCTGTATCTAACCCCGTGCTGTACCTGTTCTGGGAGTGTTTGATGGGGACAGTGTAGAGGGAGCTTTACTCTGTATCTAACCCCGTGCTGTACCTGACCTGGGAGTGTTTGATGGGGACAGTGCAGAGGGAGCTGTACTCTGTATCTAACGCCGTGCTGTACCTGTCCTGGGAGTGTTTGATGGGGACAGTGTAGAGGGAGCTTTACTCTGTATCTAACCCCATGCTGTACCTGTCCTGGGAGTGTTTGATGGGGACAGTGTAGAGGGAGCTTTACTCTGTATCTAACCCCGTGCTGTACCTGTCCTGGGAGTGTTTGATGGGGACAGTGTAGAGGGAGCTTTACTCTGTATCAAACCGTGTTCTGTACCTGTCCTGGGAGTTTTTGATGGGGACAGTGTAGAGGGAGCTTTACTCTGTATCTAACCCCGTGCTGTACCTGTCCTGGGAGTGTTTGATGGGGACAGTTTAGAGGGAGCTTTACTCTGTATCTAATCCCGTGCTGTACCTGTCCTGGGAGTGTTTGATGGGGACAGTGTAGAGGGAGCTTTACTCTGTATCTAACCCCGTGCTGTTCCTGTCCTGGGAGTGTTTGATGGGGACAGTGTATAGGGAGCTTTACTCTGTATCTAACCCCGTGCTGTAACTGTCCTGGGAGTGTTTGATGGGGACAGTGTAGAGGCAGCTTTACTCTGTATCTAACCCCGTGCTGTACCTGTCCTGGGAGTGTTTGATGTGGACAGTTAAGAGGGAGCTTTACTCTGTATCTAACACCGTGCTGTACCTGTCCTGGGAGTGTTTGATGGGGACAGTGTAGAGGGAGCTTTACTCTGTATCTAACCCCGTGCTGTACCTGTCCTGGGAGCGTTTGATGGGGACAGTGTCGAGGGAGCTTTACTCTGTATCTAATCCCGTGCTGTACCTGTCCTGGGAGTGTTTGATGGGGACAGTGTAGAGGGAGCTTTACTCTGTATCAAACCGTGTTCTGTACCTGTCCTGGGAGTGTTTGATGGGGACAGTGTAGAGGGAGCTTTACTCTGTATCTAACCCCGTGCTGTACCTGTCCTGGGAGTGTTTGATGGGGACAGTGTAGAGGGAGCTTTACTCTGTATCTAATCCCGTGCTGTACCTGTCCTGGGAGTGTTTGATGGGGACAGTGTAGAGGGAGCTTTACTCTGTATCTAATCCCGTGCTGTACCTGTCCTGGGAGTGTTTGATGGGGACAGTGTAGAGGGAGCTTTACTCTGTGTCTAACCCCGTGCTGTACCTGTCCTGGGAGTGTTTGATGGGGACAGTGTAGAGGGAGCTTTACTCTGTATCAAACCGTGTTCTGTACCTGTCCTGGGAGTTTTTGATGGGGACAGTGTAGAGGGAGCTTTACTCTGTATCTAACCCCGTGCTGTACCTGTCCTGGGAGTGTTTGATGGGGACAGTTTAGAGGGAGCTTTACTCTGTATCTAATCCCTTGCTGTACCTGTCCTGGGAGTGTGATGGGGACAGTGTAGAGGGAGCTTTACTCTGTATCTAACCCCGTGCTGTACCTGTCCTGGGAGTGTTTGATGGGGACAGTGTATAGGGAGCTTTACTCTGTATCTAACCCCGTGGTGTAACTGTCCTGGGAGTGTTTGATGGGGACAGTGTAGAGGCAGCTTTACTCTGTATCTAACCCCGTGCTGTACCTGTCCTGGGAGTGTTTGATGTGGACAGTTAAGAGGGAGCTTTACTCTGTATCTAACACCGTGCTGTACCTGTCCTGGGAGTGTTTGATGGGGACAATGTAGAGGGAGCTTTACTCTGTATCTAACCCCGTGCTGTACCTGTCCTGGGAGTGTTTGATGGGGACAGTGTATAGGGAGCTTTACTCTGTATCTAACCCCGTGCTGTAACTGTCCTGGGAGTGTTTGATGGGGACAGTGTCGAGGGAGCTTTACTCTGTATCTAACACCGTGCTGTACCTGTCCTAAGAGTGTTTGATGGGTCAGTGTAGAGGGAGCTTTACTCTGTATCTAACCCCGTGCTGCACCTGTCCTGGGAGTGTTTGATGGGGACAGTGTAGAGGGAGCTTTACTCTGTATCTAACCCCGTGCTGCACTTGTCCTGTGAGTGTATTATGGGGACAGTGTAGAGGGAGCATTACTCTGTATCTAACCCCGTGCTGTACCTGTTCTGGGAGTGTTTGATGGGGACAGTGTAGAGGGAGCTTTACTCTGTATCTATCCCCTTGCTGGACCTGTCCTGGGACTGTTGGATGGGGACAGTGAAGAGGTAGCTTTACTCAGTATCTAACACCGTGCTGTACCTGTCCTGGGAGTGTTTGATGCGGACAGTGTAGAGGGAGCTTTACTCTGTATCTAACCCCGTGCTGTACCTGTCCTGGGAGTGTTTGATGGGGACAGTGTATAGGGAGCTTTACTCTGTATCTAACCCCGTGCTGTAACTGTCCTGGGAGTGTTTGATGGGGACAGTGTCGAGGGAGCTTTACTCTGTATCTAACACCGTGCTGTACCTGTCCTGGGAGTGTTTGATGGGTCAGTGTAGAGGGAGCTTTACTCTGTATCTAACCCCGAGCTGTACCTGTCCTGGGAGTGTTTGATGGGGACAGTGTAGAGGGAGCTTTACTCTGTATCGAACCCCGTGCTGCACTTGTCCTGTGAGTGTATTATGGGGACAGTGTAGAGGGAGCATTACTCTGTATCTATCCCCTGTGCTGTACCTGTCCTGGGACTGTTGGATGGGGACAGTGAAGAGGGCGCTTTACTCAGTATCTAACCCCGTGCTGTACCTGTCCTGGGAGTGTTTGATGGGGACAGTGTAGAGGGAGCATTACTCTGTATCTAACCACGTGCTGTACCTGTCCTGGGAGTGTTTGATTGGGACAGTGTAGAGGGAGCTTTACTCTCTATCTAACCCCATGCTGTACCTGTCCTGGGAGTGTTTGATGGGCACAGTGTAGATGGAGCTTTACTCTGTATCTAACCCCGTGATGTACCTGTCCTGGGAGTGTTTGATGGGGACAGTGTAGAGGGAGCTTTACTCTGTATCTAACCCCGTGCTGTACCTGTTCTGGGAGTGTTTGATGGGGACAGTGTAGAGGGAGCTTTACTCTGTATCTAACCCCGTGCTGTACCTGACCTGGGAGTGTTTGATGGGGACAGTGCAGAGGGAGCTGTACTCTGTATCTAACGCCGTGCTGTACCTGTCCTGGGAGTGTTTGATGGGGACAGTGTAGAGGGAGCTTTACTCTGTATCTAACCCCATGCTGTACCTGTCCTGGGAGTGTTTGATGGGGACAGTGTAGAGGGAGCTTTACTCTGTATCTAACCCCGTGCTGTACCTGTCCTGGGAGTGTTTGATGGGGACAGTGTAGAGGGAGCTTTACTCTGTATCAAACCGTGTTCTGTACCTGTCCTGGGAGTTTTTGATGGGGACAGTGTAGAGGGAGCTTTACTCTGTATCTAACCCCGTGCTGTACCTGTCCTGCGAGTGTTTGATGGGGACAGTTTAGAGGGAGCTTTACTCTGTATCTAATCCCGTGCTGTACCTGTCCTGGGAGTGTTTGATGGGGACAGTGTAGAGGGAGCTTTACTCTGTATCTAACCCCGTGCTGTTCCTGTCCTGGGAGTGTTTGATGGGGACAGTGTATAGGGAGCTTTACTCTGTATCTAACCCCGTGCTGTAACTGTCCTGGGAGTGTTTGATGGGGACAGTGTAGAGGCAGCTTTACTCTGTATCTAACCCCGTGCTGTACCTGTCCTGGGAGTGTTTGATGTGGACAGTTAAGAGGGAGCTTTACTCTGTATCTAACACCGTGCTGTACCTGTCCTGGGAGTGTTTGATGGGGACAGTGTAGAGGGAGCTTTACTCTGTATCTAACCCCGTGCTGTACCTGTCCTGGGAGCGTTTGATGGGGACAGTGTCGAGGGAGCTTTACTCTGTATCTAACCCCGTGCTGTACCTGTCCTGGGAGTGTTTGATGGGGACAGTGTAGAGGGAGCTTTACTCTGTATCTAACCCCGTGCTGTAACTGTCCTGGGAGTGTTTGATGGGGACAGTGTCGAGGGAGCTTTACTCTGTATCTAACACCGTGCTGTACCTTTCCTGGGAGTGTTTGATGGGTCAGTGTAGAGGGAGCTTTACTCTGTATCTAACCCCGTGCTGTACCTGTCATGGGAGTGTTTGATGGGGACAGTGTAGAGGGAGCTTTACTCTGTATCTAACCCCGTGCTGCACTTGTCCTGTGAGTGTATTATGGGGACAGTGTAGAGGGAGCATTACTCTGTATCTATCCCCTTGCTGGACCTGTCCTGGGACTGTTGGATGGGGACAGTGAAGAGGGAGCTTTACTCAGTATCTAACCCCGTGCTGTACCTGTCCTGGGAGTGTTTGATGGGGACAGTGTAGAGGGAGCTTTACTCTGTATCTAACCACGTGCTGTACCTGTCCTGGGAGTGTTTGATTGGGACAGTGTAGAGGGAGCTTTACTCTCTATCTAACCCCATGCTGTACCTGTCCGGGGAGTGTTTGATGGGCACAGTGTAGATGGAGCTTTACTCTGTATCTAACCCTGTGCTGTACCTGTCCTGGGAGTGTTTGTTGGGGACAGTGTAGAGGGAGCTTTACTCTGTATCTAACCCCGTACTGCACCTGTCCTGGGAGTGTTTGATGGGGACAGTGCAGAGGGAGCTTTACTCTGTATCAAACCCCGTGCTGTACCTGTCCTGGGAGTGTTTGATGGGGACAGTGTAGAGGGAGCTTTACTCTGTATCTAACCCCGTGCTGTACCTGTCCTGGGAGTGTTTTATGGGGACAGTGTAGAGGGAGCTTTGCTCTGTATCTAACCCCGTGCTGTACCTGTCCTGTGAGTGTTTGATGGGGACACTGTGGAGGGTTCTTTACTCTGTATCTAACACCGTGCTGTACCTGTCCTGGGAGTGTTTGATGGGGACAGTGTAGTGGGAGCTTTACTCTTTATCTCACCCTGTGCTGTACCTGTCCTGGGAGTGTTTGATGGGGACTGTGTAGAGGGAGCTTTACTCTGTATCTAACCCAGTGCTGTACCTGTCCTGGGAGTGTTTGAAGGGTGACAGTGTAGAGGGAGCTTTACTCTGTATCTAACGCCGTGCTGTACCTGTCCTGGGAGTGTTTGATGGGGACAGTGTAGAGCAGTTTTACTCTGTATCTAACCCCGTGCTGCACCTGTCCTGGGAGTGTTTGATGGGGACAGTGTAGAGGGAGCTTTACTCTGGATCTAACCCCGTGCTGTACCTGTCCTGGGAGTGTTTGATGGGGACAGTGCAGAGGGAGCTGTACTCTGTATCTAACCCCGTGCTGTACCTGTCCTGGGAGCGGTTGATGGGGACAGTGTAGATGGAGCTTTACTCTGTATCTAACCACATGCTGTACCTGTCCTGGGAGTGTTTGATGGGGACAGTGTAGAGGGAGCTTTACTCTGTATCTAACCCCGTGCTGTACCTGTCCTGGGAGTGTTTGATGGGGACAGTGTAGAGGGAGCTTTACTCTGTATCAAACCGCGTTCTGTACCTGTCCTGGGAGTGTTTCATGGGGACAGTGTAGTGGGAGCTTTATTCTGTATCTAACCCCGTGCTGTACCTGTCCTGGGAGTGTTTGATGGGGACAGTGTAGAGGGAGCTTTACTCTGTATCTAACGCCGTGCTGTACCTGTCCTGGGAGTGTTTGAGGGGACAGTGTAGAGGGAGCTTTACTCTGTATCTAACCCCGTGCTGTACCTGTTCTGGGAGTGTTTGATGGGGACAGTGTAGAGGGAGCTTTACTCTGTATCTAACCCCGTGATGTACCTGTCCTGGGAGTGTTTGATGGGGACAGTGTAGAGGGAGCTTTACTCTGTATCTAACCCCGTGCTGTACCTGTTCTGGGAGTGTTTGATGGGGACAATGTAGAGGGAGCTTTACTCTGTATCTAATCCCGTGCTGTACCTGTCCTGGGAGTGTTTGATGGGGACAGTGTAGAGGGAGCTTTACTCTGTATCTAATCCCGTGCTGTACCTGTCCTGGGAGTGTTTGATGGGGACAGTGTAGAGGGAGCTTTACTCTGTATCAAACCGTGTTCTGTACCTGTCCTGGGAGTGTTTGATGGGGACAGTGTAGAGGGAGCTTTACTCTGTATCTAACCCCGTGCTGTACCTGTCCTGGGAGTGTTTGATGGGGACAGTGTAGAGGGAGCTTTACTCTGTATCAAACCGTGTTCTGTACCTGTCCTGGGAGTTTTTGATGGGGACAGTGTAGAGGGAGCTTTACTCTGTATCTAACCCCGTGCTGTACCTGTCCTGGGAGTGTTTGATGGGGACAGTTTAGAGGGAGCTTTACTCTGTATCTAATCCCGTGCTGTACCTGTCCTGGGAGTGTGATGGGGACAGTGTAGAGGGAGCTTTACTCTGTATCTAACCCCGTGCTGTACCTGTCCTGGGAGTGTTTGATGGGGACAGTGTATAGGGAGCTTTACTCTGTATCTAACCCCGTGGTGTAACTGTCCTGGGAGTGTTTGATGGGGACAGTGTAGAGGCAGCTTTACTCTGTATCTAACCCCGTGCTGTACCTGTCCTGGGAGTGTTTGATGTGGACAGTTAAGAGGGAGCTTTACTCTGTATCTAACACCGTGCTGTACCTGTCCTGGGAGTGTTTGATGGGGACAATGTAGAGGGAGCTTTACTCTGTATCTAACCCCGTGCTGTACCTGTCCTGGGAGTGTTTGATGGGGACAGTGTATAGGGAGCTTTACTCTGTATCTAACCCCGTGCTGTAACTGTCCTGGGAGTGTTTGATGGGGACAGTGTCGAGGGAGCTTTACTCTGTATCTAACACCGTGCTGTACCTGTCCTAAGAGTGTTTGATGGGTCAGTGTAGAGGGAGCTTTACTCTGTATCTAACCCCGTGCTGCACCTGTCCTGGGAGTGTTTGATGGGGACAGTGTAGAGGGAGCTTTACTCTGTATCTAACCCCGTGCTGCACTTGTCCTGTGAGTGTATTATGGGGACAGTGTAGAGGGAGCATTACTCTGTATCTAACCCCGTGCTGTACCTGTTCTGGGAGTGTTTGATGGGGACAGTGTAGAGGGAGCTTTACTCTGTATCTATCCCCTTGCTGGACCTGTCCTGGGACTGTTGGATGGGGACAGTGAAGAGGTAGCTTTACTCAGTATCTAACACCGTGCTGTACCTGTCCTGGGAGTGTTTGATGCGGACAGTGTAGAGGGAGCTTTACTCTGTATCTAACCCCGTGCTGTACCTGTCCTGGGAGTGTTTGATGGGGACAGTGTATAGGGAGCTTTACTCTGTATCTAACCCCGTGCTGTAACTGTCCTGGGAGTGTTTGATGGGGACAGTGTCGAGGGAGCTTTACTCTGTATCTAACACCGTGCTGTACCTGTCCTGGGAGTGTTTGATGGGTCAGTGTAGAGGGAGCTTTACTCTGTATCTAACCCCGAGCTGTACCTGTCCTGGGAGTGTTTGATGGGGACAGTGTAGAGGGAGCTTTACTCTGTATCGAACCCCGTGCTGCACTTGTCCTGTGAGTGTATTATGGGGACAGTGTAGAGGGAGCATTACTCTGTATCTATCCCCTGTGCTGTACCTGTCCTGGGACTGTTGGATGGGGACAGTGAAGAGGGCGCTTTACTCAGTATCTAACCCCGTGCTGTACCTGTCCTGGGAGTGTTTGATGGGGACAGTGTAGAGGGAGCATTACTCTGTATCTAACCACGTGCTGTACCTGTCCTGGGAGTGTTTGATTGGGACAGTGTAGAGGGAGCTTTACTCTCTATCTAACCCCATGCTGTACCTGTCCTGGGAGTGTTTGATGGGCACAGTGTAGATGGAGCTTTACTCTGTATCTAACCCCGTGATGTACCTGTCCTGGGAGTGTTTGATGGGGACAGTGTAGAGGTAGCTTTACTCTGTATCTAACCCCGTGCTGTACCTGTTCTGGGAGTGTTTGATGGGGACAGTGTAGAGGGAGCTTTACTCTGTATTTAACCCCGTGCTGTACCTGTCCTGGGAGTGTTTGATGGGGACAGTGTAGAGGGAGCTTTACTCTGTATCTAATCCCGTGCTGTACCTGTCCTGGGAGTGTTTGATGGGGACAGTGTAGAGGGAGCTTTACTCTGTATCTAACCCCGTGCTGTACCTGTCCTGGGAGTGTTTGATGGGGACAGTGTAGAGGTAGCTTTACTCTGTATCAAACCGTGTTCTGTACCTGTCCTGGGAGTTTTTGATGGGGACAGTGTAGAGGGAGCTTTACTCTGTATCTAACCCCGTGCTGTACCTGTCCTGGGAGTGTTTGATGGGGACAGTTTAGAGGGAGCTTTACTCTGTATCTAATCCCGTGCTGTACCTGTCCTGGGAGTGTTTGATGGGGACAGTGTAGAGGGAGCTTTACTCTGTATCTAACCCCGTGCTGTTCCTGTCCTGGGAGTGTTTGATGGGGACAGTGTATAGGGAGCTTTACTCTGTATCTAACCCCGTGCTGTAACTGTCCTGGGAGTGTTTGATGGGGACAGTGTAGAGGCAGCTTTACTCTGTATCTAACCCCGTGCTGTACCTGTCCTGGGAGTGTTTGATGTGGACAGTTAAGAGGGAGCTTTACTCTGTATCTAACACCGTGCTGTACCTGTCCTGGGAGTGTTTGATGGGGACAGTGTAGAGGGAGCTTTACTCTGTATCTAACCCCGTGCTGTACCTGTCCTGGGAGTGTTTGATGGGGACAGTGTAGAGGGAGCTTTACTCTGTATCTAACCCCGTGCTGTAACTGTCCTGGGAGTGTTTGATGGGGACAGTGTCGAGGGAGCTTTACTCTGTATCTAACACCGTGCTGTACCTGTCCTGGGAGTGTTTGATGGGTCAGTGTAGAGGGAGCTTTACTCTGTATCTAACCCCGTGCTGTACCTGTCATGGGAGTGTTTGATGGGGACAGTGTAGAGGGAGCTTTACTCTGTATCTAACCCCGTGCTGCACTTGTCCTGTGAGTGTATTATGGGGACAGTGTAGAGGGAGCATTACTCTGTATCTATCCCCTTGCTGGACCTGTCCTGGGACTGTTGGATGGGGACAGTGAAGAGGGAGCTTTACTCAGTATCTAACCCCGTGCTGTACCTGTCCTGGGAGTGTTTGATGGGGACAGTGTAGAGGGAGCTTTACTCTGTATCTAACCACGTGCTGTACCTGTCCTGGGAGTGTTTGATTGGGACAGTGTAGAGGGAGCTTTACTCTCTATCTAACCCCATGCTGTACCTGTCCGGGGAGTGTTTGATGGGCACAGTGTAGATGGAGCTTTACTCTGTATCTAACCCTGTGCTGTACCTGTCCTGGGAGTGTTTGTTGGGGACAGTGTAGAGGGAGCTTTACTCTTTATCTCACCCTGTGCTGTACCTGTCCTGGGAGTGTTTGATGGGGACTGTGTAGAGGGAGCTTTACTCTGTATCTAACCCAGTGCTGTACCTGTCCTGGGAGTGTTTGAAGGGTGACAGTGTAGAGGGAGCTTTACTCTGTATCTAACGCCGTGCTGTACCTGTCCTGGGAGTGTTTGATGGGGACAGTGTAGAGCAGTTTTACTCTGTATCTAACCCCGTGCTGCACCTGTCCTGGGAGTGTTTGATGGGGACAGTGTAGAGGGAGCTTTACTCTGTATCTAACACCGTGCTGTACCTGTCCTGGGAGTGTTTGATGGGTCACAGTGTAGAGGGAGCTTTACTCTGTATCTAACGCCGTGCTGTACCTGTCCTGGGAGTGTTTGATGGGGACAGTGTAGAGGGAGCTTTACTCTGGATCTAACCCCGTGCTGTACCTGTCCTGGGAGTGTTTGATGGGGACAGTGCAGAGGGAGCTGTACTCTGTATCTAACCCCGTGCTGTACCTGTCCTGGGAGCGTTTGATGGGGACAGTGTAGATGGAGCTTTACTCTGTATCTAACCACATGCTGTACCTGTCCTGGGAGTGTTTGATGGGGACAGTGTAGAGGGAGCTTTACTCTGTATCTAACCCCGTGCTGTACCTGTCCTGGGAGTGTTTGATGGGGACAGTGTAGAGGGAGCTTTACTCTGTATCAAACCGCGTTCTGTACCTGTCCTGGGAGTGTTTGATGGGGACAGTGTAGTGGGAGCTTTATTCTGTATCTAACCCCGTGCTGTACCTGTCCTGGGAGTGTTTGATGGGGACAGTTTAGATGGAGCTTTACTCTGTATCTAACGCCGTGCTGTACCTGTCCTGGGAGTGTTTGTTGGGGACAGTGTAGAGGGAGCTTTACTCTGTATCTAACCCCGTACTGTACCTGTCCTGGGAGTGTTTGATGGGGACAGTGCAGAGGGAGCTTTACTCTGTATCTAACCCCGTGCTGTACCTGTCCTGGGAGTGTTTGATGGGGACAGTGTAAAGGGAGCTTTACTCTGTATTGAACCACGTGCTGTACCTGTCCTGGGAGTGTTTGATGGGGACAGTGTAGTGGGAGCTTTACTCTGTATCTAACCCCGTGCTGTACCTGTCCTGGGAGTGTTTGATGGGGACAGTGTAGAGGGAGCGTTACTCTGTATCTAACCCCGTGCTGAAGCTGTCCTGGGAGTGTTTGATGGGGACAGTGCAGAGGGAGCTTTGCTCTGTATCTAACCCCGTGCTGTACCTGTCCTGGGAGTGTTTGATGGGGACAGTGTAGAGGGAGCTTTACTCTGTATCTAACCCCGTACTGTACCTGTCCTGGGAGTGTTTGATGGGGACAGTGCAGAGGGAGCTTTACTCTGTATCTAACCCCGTACTGTACCTGTCCTGGGAGTGTTTGATGGGGACAGTGCAGAGGGAGCTTTACTCTGTATCTAACCCCGTGCTGTCCCTGTCCTGGGAGTGTTTGATGGGGACAGTGTAGAGGGAGCTTTACTCTGTATCTAACCCCGTGCTGTACCTGTCCTGGGAGTGTTTTATGGGAACAGTGTAGAGGGAGCTTTACTCTGTGTCTAACCCCGTGCTGTACCTGTCCTGGGAGTGTTTGATGGGGACAGTTTAGAGGGAGCTTTACTCTATATCTAACCCCGTGCTGTACCTGTCATGGGAGTGTTTGATGGGGACAGTGTAGAGGGAACTTTATTCTGTATCTAACCCCGTGCTGTACCTGTCCTGGGAGTGTTTGATGGGGACAGTGTAGAGGGAGCTTTACTCTGTATCGAACCACGTGCTGCACCTGTCCTGGGAGTGTTTGATGGGGACAGTGTAGAGGGAGCTTTACTCTGTATCTAACCCCGTGCTGTACCTGTCCTGGGAGTGTTTGATGGGGACAGTGTAGAGGGAGCTTTACTCTGTATCTAACCCCGTGCTGTACCTGTCCTGGGAGTGTTTTATGGGGACAGTGTAGAGGGAGCTTTACTCTGTGTCTAACCCCGTGCTGTACCTGTCCTGGGAGTGTTTGATGGGGACAGTGTAGAGGGAGCTTTACTCTATATCTAACCCCGTGCTGTACCTGTCATGGGAGTGTTTGATGGGGACAGTGTAGAGGGAGCTTTACTCTGTATCAAACCGCGTTCTGTACCTGTCCTGGGAGTGTTTGATGGGGACAGTGTAGTGGGAGCTTTATTCTGTATCTAACCCCGTGCTGTACCTGTCCTGGGAGTGTTTGATGGGGACAGTTTAGATGGAGCTTTACTCTGTATCTAACGCCGTGCTGTACCTGTCCTGGGAGTGTTTGTTGGGGACAGTGTAGAGGGAGCTTTACTCTGTATCTAACCCCGTACTGTACCTGTGCTGGGAGTGTTTGATGGGGACAGTGCAGAGGGAGCTTTACTCTGTATCTAACCCCGTGCTGTACCTGTCCTGGGAGTGTTTGATGGGGACAGTGTAAAGGGAGCTTTACTCTGTATTGAACCACGTGCTGTACCTGTCCTGGGAGTGTTTGATGGGGACAGTGTAGAGGGAGCTTTACTCTGTATCTGACCCCGTGCTGTACTTGTCCTGGGAGTGTTTGATGGGGACAGTGTAGAGGGAGCTTTACTCTGTATCTAACCCCGTGCTGAAGCTGTCCTGGGAGTGTTTGATGGGGACAGTGCAGAGGGAGCTTTGCTCTGTATCTAACCCCGTGCTGTACCTGTCCTGGGAGTGTTTGATGGGGACAGTGTAGAGGGAGCTTTACTCTGTATCTAACCCCGTACTGTACCTGTCCTGGGAGTGTTTGATGGGGACAGTGCAGAGGGAGCTTTACTCTGTATCTAACCCCGTACTGTACCTGTCCTGGGAGTGTTTGATAGGGACAGTGCAGAGGGAGCTTTACTCTGTATCTAACCCCGTGCTGTCCCTGTCCTGGGAGTGTTTAATGGGGACAGTGTAGAGGGAGCTTTACTCTGTATCTAACCCCGTGCTGTACCTGTCCTGGGAGTGTTTTATGGGGACAGTGTAGAGGGAGCTTTACTCTGTGTCTAACCCCGTGCTGTACCTGTCCTGGGAGTGTTTGATGGGGACAGTTTAGAGGGAGCTTTACTCTATATCTAACCCCGTGCTGTACCTGTCATGGGAGTGTTTGATGGGGACAGTGTAGAGGGAACTTTATTCTGTATCTAACCCCGTGCTGTACCTGTCCTGGGAGTGTTTGATGGGGACAGTGTAGAGGGAGCTTTACTCTGTATCGAACCACGTGCTGTACCTGTCATGGGAGTGTTTGATGGGGACAGTGTAGAGGGAACTTTACTCTGTATCTAACCCCATGCTGTACCTGTCCTGGGAGTGTTTGATGGGGACAGTGTAGAGGGAGTTTTACTCTGTATCTAACCCCATGCTGTACCTGTCCTGGGAGTGTTTGATGGGGACAGTGTAGAGGGAGCTTTGCTCTGTATCTAACCCCGTGCTGTACCTGTCCTGTGAGTGTTTGATGGGGACACTGTAGAGGGTTCTTTACTCTGTATCTAACACCGTGCTGTACCTGTCCTGGGAGTGTTTGATGGGGACAGTGTAGTGGGAGCTTTACTCTGTATCTCACCCTGTGCTGTACCTGTCCTGGGAGTGTTTGATGGGGACAGTGTAGAGGGAGCTTTACTCTGTATCTAACCCAGTGCTGGAACTGTCCTGGGAGTGTTTGAAGGGTGACAGTGTAGAGGGAGCTTTACTTTGTATCTAACGCCGTGCTGTACCTGTCCTGGGAGTGTTTGATGGGGACAGTGTAGAGGGAGTTTTACTCTGTATCTAACCCCGTGCTGCACCTGTCCTGGGAGTGTTTGATGGGGACAGTGTAGAGGGAGCTTTACTCTGTATCTAACCCCGTGCTGTACCTGTCCTGGGAGTGTTTGATGGGTGACAGTGTAGAGGGTGCTTTACTCTGTATCTAACGCCGTGCTGTACCTGTCCTGGGAGTGTTTGATGGGGACAGTGTAGAGGGAGCTTTACTCTGGATCTAACCCCGTGCTGTACCTGTCCTGGGAGTCTTTGATGGGGACAGTGTAGAGGGAGCTTTACTCTGTATCTAACCCCGTGCTGTACCTGTCCTGGGAGTGTTTGATGGGGACAGTGTAGAGGGAGCTTTACTCTGTATCAAACCGCGTTCTGTACCTGTCCTGGGAGTGTTTGATGGGGACAGTGTAGTGGGAGCTTTATTCTGTATCTAACCCCGTGCTGTACCTGTCCTGGGAGTGTTTGATGGGGACAGTTTAGATGGAGCTTTACTCTATATCTAACGCCGTGCTGTACCTGTCCTGGGAGTGTTTGTTGGGGACAGTGTAGAGGGAGCTTTACTCTGTATCTAACCCCGTACTGTACCTGTCCTGGGAGTGTTTGATGGGGACAGTGCAGAGGGAGCTTTACTCTGTATCTAACCCCGTGCTGTACCTGTCCTGGGAGTGTTTGATGGGGACAGTGTAGAGGGAGCTTTACTCTGTATCGAACCACGTGCTGTACCTGTCCTGGGATGTTTGATGGGGACAGTGTAGTGGGAGCTTTATTCTGTATCTAACCCCGTGCTGTACCTGTCCTGGGAGTGTTTGATGGGGACTGTTTAGATGGAGCTTTACCCTGTCTCTAACGCCGTGCTGTACCTGTCCTGGGAGTGTTTGTTGGGGACAGTGTAGAGGGAGCTTTACTCTGTATCTAACCCCGTACTGTACCTGTCCTGGGAGTGTTTGATGGGGACAGTGCAGAGGGAGCTTTACTCTGTATCTAACCCCGTGCTGTACCTGTCCTGGGAGTGTTTGATGGGGACAGTGTAGAGGGAGCTTTACTCTGTATCTAACCCCGTGCTGTACCTGTCCTGGGAGTGTTTGATGGGGACAGTGTAGAGGGAGCTTTACTCTGTATCTAACCCCGTGCTGTACCTGTCCTGGAAGTGTTTTATGGGGACAGTGTAGAGGGAGCTTTACTCTGTGTCAAACCCCGTGCTGTACCTGTCCTGGGAGTGTTTGATGGGGACAGTGTAGAGGGAGCTTTACTCTATATCTAACCCCGTGCTGTACCTGTCATGGGAGTGTTTGATGGGGACAGTGTAGAGGGAACTTTACTCTGTATCTAACCCCGTGCTGTACCAGTCCTGGGAGTGTTTGATGGGGACAGTGTAGAGGGAGCTTTACTCTGTATCTAACCCCATGCTGTACCTGTCCTGGGAGTGTTTGATGGGGACAGTGTAGATGGAGCTTTGCTCAGTATCTAACCCCGTGCTGTACCTGTCCTGTGAGTGTTTGATGGGGACACTGTAGAGGGTTCTTTACTCTGTATCTAACACCGTGCTGTACCTGTCCTGGGAGTGTTTGATGGGGACAGTGTAGAGGGAGTTTTACTCTGTATCTAACCCCGTGCTGTCCCTGTCCTGGGAGTGTTTGATGGGGACAGTGTAGAGGGAGCTTTACTCTGTATCTAACCCCGTGCTGTACCTGTCCTGGGAGTGTTTTATGGGGACAGTGTAGAGGGAGCTTTACTCTGTGTCTAACCCCGTGCTGTACCTGTCCTGGGAGTGTTTGATGGGGACAGTTTAGAGGGAGCTTTACTCTATATCTAACCCCGTGCTGTACCTGTCATGGGAGTGTTTGATGGGGACAGTGTAGAGGGAACTTTACTCTGTATCTAACCCCGTGCTGTACCTGTCCTGGGAGTTTTTGATGGGGACAGTGTAGAGGGAGCTTTACTCTGTATCGAACCACGTGCTGTACCTGTCCTGGGAGTGTTTGATGGGGACAGTGTAGAGGGAGCTTTACTCTGTATCTAACCCCGTGCTGTACCTGTCCTGGGAGTGTTTGATGGGGACAGTGTAGAGGGAGCTTTACTCTGTATCTAACCCCATGCTGTACCTGTCCTGGGAGTGTTTTATGGGGACAGTGTAGAGGGAGCTTTACTCTGTGTCTAACCCCGTGCTGTACCTGTCCTGGGAGTGTTTGATGGGGACAGTGTAGAGGGAGCTTTACTCTATATCTAACCCCGTGCTGTATCTGTCATGGGAGTGTTTGATGGGGACAGTGTAGAGGGAACTTTACTCTGTATCTAACCCCGTGCTGTACCTGTCCTGGGAGTGTTTGATGGGAACAGTGTAGAGGGAGCTTTACTCAGTATCTAACCCCGTGCTGTACCTGTCCTGTGAGTGTTTGATGGGGACACTGTAGAGGGTTCTTTACTCTGTATCTAACACCGTGCTGTACCTGTCCTGGGAGTGTTTGATGGGGACAGTGTAGAGGGAGTTTTACTCTGTATCTAACCCCGTGCTGTCCCTGTCCTGGGAGTGTTTGATGGGGACAGTGTAGAGGGAGCTTTACTCTGTATCTAACCCCGTGCTGTACCTGTCCTGGGAGTGTTTTATGGGGACAGTGTAGAGGGAGCTTTACTCTGTGTCTAACCCCGTGCTGTACCTGTCCTGGGAGTGTTTGATGGGGACAGTTTAGAGGGAGCTTTACTCTATATCTAACCCCGTGCTGTACCTGTCATGGGAGTGTTTGATGGGGACAGTGTAGAGGGAACTTTACTCTGTATCTAACCCCGTGCTGTACCTGTCCTGGGAGTTTTTGATGGGGACAGTGTAGAGGGAGCTTTACTCTGTATCGAACCACGTGCTGTACCTGTCCTGGGAGTGTTTGATGGGGACAGTGTAGAGGGAGCTTTACTCTGTATCTAACCCCGTGCTGTACCTGTCCTGGGAGTGTTTGATGGGGACAGTGTAGAGGGAGCTTTACTCTGTATCTAACCCCATGCTGTACCTGTCCTGGGAGTGTTTTATGGGGACAGTGTAGAGGGAGCTTTACTCTGTGTCTAACCCCGTGCTGTACCTGTCCTGGGAGTGTTTGATGGGGACAGTGTAGAGGGAGCTTTACTCTATATCTAACCCCGTGCTGTACCTGTCATGGGAGTGTTTGATGGGGACAGTGTAGAGTGAACTTTACTCTGTATCTAACCCCGTGCTGTACCTGTCCTGGGAGTGTTTGATGGGAACAGTGTAGAGGGAGCTTTACTCTGTATCTAACCCCATGCTGTACCTGTCCTGGGAGTGTTTGATGGGGACAGTGTAGAGGGAGCTTTGCTCTGTATCTAACCCCGTGCTGTACCTGTCCTGTGAGTGTTTGATGGGGACACTGTAGAGGGTTCTTTACTCTGTATCTAACACCGTGCTGTACCTGTCCTGGGAGTGTTTGATGGGGACAGTGTAGTGGGAGCTTTACTCTGTATCTCACCCTGTGCTGTACCTGTGCTGGAAGTGTTTGATGGGGACAGTGTAGAGGGAGCTTTACTCTGTATCTAACCCAGTGCTGGAACTGTCCTGGGAGTGTTTGAAGGGTGACAGTGTAGAGGGAGCTTTACTCTGTATCTAACGCCGTGCTGTACCTGTCCTGGGAGTGTTTGATGGGGACAGTGTAGAGGGAGTTTTACTCTGTATCTAACCCCGTGCTGCACCTGTCCTGGGAGTGTTTGATGGGGACAGTGTAGAGGGAGCTTTACTCTGTATCTAACCCCGTGCTGTACCTGTCCTGGGAGTGTTTGATGGGTGACAGTGTAGAGGGTGCTTTACTCTGTATCTAACGCCGTGCTGTACCTGTCCTGGGAGTGTTTGATGGGGACAGTGTAGAGGGTGCTTTACTCTGTATCTAACCCCGTGCTGTACCTGGCCCGGGAGTGTTTGATGGGGACAGTGTAGAGGGAGCTTTACTCTGGATCTAACCCAGTGCTGGAACTGTCCTGGGAGTGTTTGAAGGGTGACAGTGTAGAGGGAGCTTTACTTTGTATCTAACGCCGTGCTGTACCTGTCCTGGGAGTGTTTGATGGGGACAGTGTAGAGGGAGTTTTACTCTGTATCTAACCCCGTGCTGCACCTGTCCTGGGAGTGTTTGATGGGGACAGTGTAGAGGGAGCTTTACTCTGTATTTAACCCTGTGCTGTACCTGTCCTGGGAGTGTTTGATGGGGACAGTGTAGAGGGAGCTTTACTCTGGATCTAACCCCGTGCTGTACCTGTCCTGGGAGTCTTTGATGGGGACAGTGTAGAGGGAGCTTTACTCTGTATCTAACCCCGTGCTGTACCTGTCCTGGGAGTGTTTGATGGGGACAGTGTAGAGGGAGCTTTACTCTGTATCAAACCGCGTTCTGTACCTGTCCTGGGAGTGTTTGATGGGGACAGTGTAGTGGGAGCTTTATTCTGTATCTAACCCCGTGCTGTACCTGTCCTGGGAGTGTTTGATGGGGACAGTTTAGATGGAGCTTTACTCTATATCTAACGCCGTGCTGTACCTGTCCTGGGAGTGTTTGTTGGGGACAGTGTAGAGGGAGCTTTACTCTGTATCTAACCCCGTACTGTACCTGTCCTGGGAGTGTTTGATGGGGACAGTGCAGAGGGAGCTTTACTCTGTATCTAACCCCGTGCTGTACCTGTCCTGGGAGTGTTTGATGGGGACAGTGTAGAGGGAGCTTTACTCTGTATCGAACCACGTGCTGTACCTGTCCTGGGATGTTTGATGGGGACAGTGTAGTGGGAGCTTTATTCTGTATCTAACCCCGTGCTGTACCTGTCCTGGGAGTGTTTGATGGGGACTGTTTAGATGGAGCTTTACCCTGTCTCTAACGCCGTGCTGTACCTGTCCTGGGATGTTTGATGGGGACAGTGTAGAGGGAGCTTTACTCTGTATCTAACCCCGTGCTGTACCTGTCCTGGAAGTGTTTTATGGGGACAGTGTAGAGGGAGCTTTACTCTGTGTCTAACCCCGTGCTGTACCAGTCCTGGGAGTGTTTGATGGGGACAGTGTAGAGGGAGCTTTACTCTGTATCTAACCCCATGCTGTACCTGTCCTGGGAGTGTTTGATGGGGACAGTGTAGAGGGAGCTTTGCTCAGTATCTAACCCCGTGCTGTACCTGTCCTGTGAGTGTTTGATGGGGACACTGTAGAGGGTTCTTTACTCTGTATCTAACACCGTGCTGTACCTGTCCTGGGAGTGTTTGATGGGGACAGTGTAGAGGGAGTTTTACTCTGTATCTAACCCCGTGCTGTCCCTGTCCTGGGAGTGTTTGATGGGGACAGTGTAGAGGGAGCTTTACTCTGTATCTAACCCCGTGCTGTACCTGTCCTGGGAGTGTTTTATGGGGACAGTGTAGAGGGAGCTTTACTCTGTGTCTAACCCCGTGCTGTACCTGTCCTGGGAGTGTTTGATGGGGACAGTTTAGAGGGAGCTTTACTCTATATCTAACCCCGTGCTGTACCTGTCATGGGAGTGTTTGATGGGGACAGTGTAGAGGGAACTTTACTCTGTATCTAACCCCGTGCTGTACCTGTCCTGGGAGTTTTTGATGGGGACAGTGTAGAGGGAGCTTTACTCTGTATCGAACCACGTGCTGTACCTGTCCTGGGAGTGTTTGATGGGGACAGTGTAGAGGGAGCTTTACTCTGTATCTAACCCCGTGCTGTACCTGTCCTGGGAGTGTTTGATGGGGACAGTGTAGAGGGAGCTTTACTCTGTATCTAACCCCATGCTGTACCTGTCCTGGGAGTGTTTTATGGGGACAGTGTAGAGGGAGCTTTACTCTGTGTCTAACCCCGTGCTGTACCTGTCCTGGGAGTGTTTGATGGGGACAGTGTAGAGGGAGCTTTACTCTATATCTAACCCCGTGCTGTATCTGTCATGGGAGTGTTTGATGGGGACAGTGTAGAGGGAACTTTACTCTGTATCTAACCCCGTGCTGTACCTGTCCTGGGAGTGTTTGATGGGAACAGTGTAGAGGGAGCTTTACTCAGTATCTAACCCCGTGCTGTACCTGTCCTGTGAGTGTTTGATGGGGACACTGTAGAGGGTTCTTTACTCTGTATCTAACACCGTGCTGTACCTGTCCTGGGAGTGTTTGATGGGGACAGTGTAGAGGGAGTTTTACTCTGTATCTAACCCCGTGCTGTCCCTGTCCTGGGAGTGTTTGATGGGGACAGTGTAGAGGGAGCTTTACTCTGTATCTAACCCCGTGCTGTACCTGTCCTGGGAGTGTTTTATGGGGACAGTGTAGAGGGAGCTTTACTCTGTGTCTAACCCCGTGCTGTACCTGTCCTGGGAGTGTTTGATGGGGACAGTTTAGAGGGAGCTTTACTCTATATCTAACCCCGTGCTGTACCTGTCATGGGAGTGTTTGATGGGGACAGTGTAGAGGGAACTTTACTCTGTATCTAACCCCGTGCTGTACCTGTCCTGGGAGTTTTTGATGGGGACAGTGTAGAGGGAGCTTTACTCTGTATCGAACCACGTGCTGTACCTGTCCTGGGAGTGTTTGATGGGGACAGTGTAGAGGGAGCTTTACTCTGTATCTAACCCCGTGCTGTACCTGTCCTGGGAGTGTTTGATGGGGACAGTGTAGAGGGAGCTTTACTCTGTATCTAACCCCATGCTGTACCTGTCCTGGGAGTGTTTTATGGGGACAGTGTAGAGGGAGCTTTACTCTGTGTCTAACCCCGTGCTGTACCTGTCCTGGGAGTGTTTGATGGGGACAGTGTAGAGGGAGCTTTACTCTATATCTAACCCCGTGCTGTACCTGTCATGGGAGTGTTTGATGGGGACAGTGTAGAGGGAACTTTACTCTGTATCTAACCCCGTGCTGTACCTGTCCTGGGAGTGTTTGATGGGAACAGTGTAGAGGGAGCTTTACTCTGTATCTAACCCCATGCTGTACCTGTCCTGGGAGTGTTTGATGGGGACAGTGTAGAGGGAGCTTTGCTCTGTATCTAACCCCGTGCTGTACCTGTCCTGTGAGTGTTTGATGGGGACACTGTAGAGGGTTCTTTACTCTGTATCTAACACCGTGCTGTACCTGTCCTGGGAGTGTTTGATGGGGACAGTGTAGTGGGAGCTTTACTCTGTATCTCACCCTGTGCTGTACCTGTGCTGGGAGTGTTTGATGGGGACAGTGTAGAGGGAGCTTTACTCTGTATCTAACCCAGTGCTGGAACTGTCCTGGGAGTGTTTGAAGGGTGACAGTGTAGAGGGAGCTTTACTCTGTATCTAACGCCGTGCTGTACCTGTCCTGGGAGTGTTTGATGGGGACAGTGTAGAGGGAGTTTTACTCTGTATCTAACCCCGTGCTGCACCTGTCCTGGGAGTGTTTGATGGGGACAGTGTAGAGGGAGCTTTACTCTGTATCTAACCCCGTGCTGTACCTGTCCTGGGAGTGTTTGATGGGTGACAGTGTAGAGGGTGCTTTACTCTGTATCTAACGCCGTGCTGTACCTGTCCTGGGAGTGTTTGATGGGGACAGTGTAGAGGGTGCTTTACTCTGTATCTAACCCCGTGCTGTACCTGGCCCGGGAGTGTTTGATGGGGACAGTGTAGAGGGAGCTTTACTCTGGATCTAACCCCGTGCTGTCCCTGTCCTGGGAGTGTTTGATGGGGACAGTGTAGAGGGAGCTTTACTCTGTATCTAACCCGGTGCTGTACCTGTCCTGGGAGTGTTTGATGGGGACAGTGCAGAGGGAGCTTTACTCTGTATCGAACCCCGTGCTGTACCTGTCCTGGGAGTGTTTGATGGGGACAGTGTAGAGGGAGCTTTACTCTGTATCTAACCCCGTGCTGTACCTGTCCTGGGAGTGTTTGCTGGGGACAGAGTAGAGGGAGCTTTACTCTGTATCTAACCACATGCTGTACCTGTCCTGGGAGTGTTTGATGGGGACAGTGTAGAGGGAGCTTTACTCTGTATCTAACCCCGTGCTGTACCTGTCCTGGGAGTGTTTGATGGGGACAGTGTAGAGGGAGCTTTACTCTGTATCAAACCGCGTTCTGTACCTGTCCTGGGAGTGTTTGATGGGGACAGTGTAGTGGGAGCTTTATTCTGTATCTAACCCCGTGCTGTACCTGTCCTGGGAGTGTTTGATGGGGACAGTTTAGATGGAGCTTTACTCTGTATCTAACGCCGTGCTGTACCTGTCCTGGGAGTGTTTGTTGGGGACAGTGTAGAGGGAGTTTTACTCTGTATCTAACCCCGTACTGTACCTGTCCTGGGAGTGTTAGATGGGGACAGTGCAGAGGGAGCTTTACTCTGTATCTAACCCCGTGCTGTACCTGTCCTGGGAGTTTTTGATGGGGACAGTGTAGAGGGAGCTTTACTCTGTATCGAACCACGTGCTGTACCTGTCCTGGGAGTGTTTGATGGGGACAGCGTAGAGGGAGCTTTACTCTGTATCTAACCCCGTGCTGTACCTGTCCTGGGAGTGTTTGATGGGGACAGTGTAGAGGGAGCTTTACTCTGTATCTAACCCCGTGCTGAAGCTGTCCTGGGAGTGTTTGATGGGGACAGTGTAGAGGGAGCTTTACTCTGTATCTAACCCCGTGCTGTACCTGTCCTGGGAGTGTTTGATGGGTGACAGTGTAGAGGGTGCTTTACTCTGTATCTAACGCCGTGCTGTACCTGTCCTGGGAGTGTTTGATGGGGACAGTGTAGAGGGAGCTTTACTCTGGATCTAACCCCGTGCTGTACCTGTCCTGGGAGTCTTTGATGGGGACAGTGTAGAGGGAGCTTTACTCTGTATCTAACCCCGTGCTGTACCTGTCCTGGGAGTGTTTGATGGGGACAGTGTAGAGGGAGCTTTACTCTGTATCAAACCGCGTTCTGTACCTGTCCTGGGAGTGTTTGATGGGGACAGTGTAGTGGGAGCTTTATTCTGTATCTAACCCCGTGCTGTACCTGTCCTGGGAGTGTTTGATGGGGACAGTTTAGATGGAGCTTTACTCTATATCTAACGCCGTGCTGTACCTGTCCTGGGAGTGTTTGTTGGGGACAGTGTAGAGGGAGCTTTACTCTGTATCTAACCCCGTACTGTACCTGTCCTGGGAGTGTTTGATGGGGACAGTGCAGAGGGAGCTTTACTCTGTATCTAACCCCGTGCTGTACCTGTCCTGGGAGTGTTTGATGGGGACAGTGTAGAGGGAGCTTTACTCTGTATCGAACCACGTGCTGTACCTGTCCTGGGATGTTTGATGGGGACAGTGTAATGGGAGCTTTATTCTGTATCTAACCCCGTGCTGTACCTGTCCTGGGAGTGTTTGATGGGGACTGTTTAGATGGAGCTTTACCCTGTCTCTAACGCCGTGCTGTACCTGTCCTGGGAGTGTTTGTTGGGGACAGTGTAGAGGGAGCTTTACTCTGTATCTAACCCCGTACTGTACCTGTCCTGGGAGTGTTTGATGGGGACAGTGCAGAGGGAGCTTTACTCTGTATCTAACCCCGTGCTGTACCTGTCCTGGGAGTGTTTGATGGGGACAGTGTAGAGGGAGCTTTACTCTGTATCTAACCCCGTGCTGTACCTGTCCTGGGAGTGTTTGATGGGGACAGTGTAGAGGGAGCTTTACTCTGTATCTAACCCCGTGCTGTACCTGTCCTGGAAGTGTTTTATGGGGACAGTGTAGAGGGAGCTTTACTCTGTGTCTAACCCCGTGCTGTACCAGTCTTGGGAGTGTTTGATGGGGACAGTGTAGAGGGAGCTTTACTCTGTATCTAACCCCATGCTGTACCTGTCCTGGGAGTGTTTGATGGGGACAGTGTAGAGGGAGCTTTGCTCAGTATCTAACCCCGTGCTGTACCTGTCCTGTGAGTGTTTGATGGGGACACTGTAGAGGGTTCTTTACTCTGTATCTAACACCGTGCTGTACCTGTCCTGGGAGTGTTTGATGGGGACAGTGTAGAGGGAGTTTTACTCTGTATCTAACCCCGTGCTGTCCCGGTCCTGGGAGTGTTTGATGGGGACAGTGTAGAGGGAGCTTTACTCTGTATCTAACCCCGTGCTGTACCTGTCCTGGGAGTGTTTTATGGGGACAGTGTAGAGGGAGCTTTACTCTGTGTCTAACCCCGTGCTGTACCTGTCCTGGGAGTGTTTGATGGGGACAGTTTAGAGGGAGCTTTACTCTATATCTAACCCCGTGCTGTACCTGTCATGGGAGTGTTTGATGGGGACAGTGTAGAGGGAACTTTACTCTGTATCTAACCCCGTGCTGTACCTGTCCTGGGAGTTTTTGATGGGGACAGTGTAGAGGGAGCTTTACTCTGTATCGAACCACGTGCTGTACCTGTCCTGGGAGTGTTTGATGGGGACAGTGTAGAGGGAGCTTTACTCTGTATCTAACCCCGTGCTGTACCTGTCCTGGGAGTGTTTGATGGGGACAGTGTAGAGGGAGCTTTACTCTGTATCTAACCCCCTCCTGTACCTGTCCTGGGAGTGTTTTATGGGGACAGTGTAGAGGGAGCTTTACTCTGTGTCTAACCCCGTGCTGTACCTGTCCTGGGAGTGTTTGATGGGGACAGTGTAGAGGGAGCTTTACTCTATATCTAACCCCGTGCTGTATCTGTCATGGGAGTGTTTGATGGGGACAGTGTAGAGGGAACTTTACTCTGTATCTAACCCCGTGCTGTACCTGTCCTGGGAGTGTTTGATGGGAACAGTGTAGAGGGAGCTTTACTCAGTATCTAACCCCGTGCTGTACCTGTCCTGTGAGTGTTTGATGGGGACACTGTAGAGGGTTCTTTACTCTGTATCTAACACCGTGCTGTACCTGTCCTGGGAGTGTTTGATGGGGACAGTGTAGAGGGAGTTTTACTCTGTATCTAACCCCGTGCTGTCCCTGTCCTGGGAGTGTTTGATGGGGAAAGTGTAGAGGGAGCTTTACTCTGTATCTAACCCCGTGCTGTACCTGTCCTGGGAGTGTTTTATGGGGACAGTGTAGAGGGAGCTTTACTCTGTGTCTAACCCCGTGCTGTACCTGTCCTGGGAGTGTTTGATGGGGACAGTTTAGAGGGAGCTTTACTCTATATCTAACCCCGTGCTGTACCTGTCATGGGAGTGTTTGATGGGGACAGTGTAGAGGGAACTTTACTCTGTATCTAACCCCGTGCTGTACCTGTCCTGGGAGTTTTTGATCGGGACAGTGTAGAGGGAGCTTTACTCTGTATCGAACCACGTGCTGTACCTGTCCTGGGAGTGTTTGATGGGGACAGTGTAGAGGGAGCTTTACTCTGTATCTAACCCCGTGCTGTACCTGTCCTGGGAGTGTTTGATGGGGACAGTGTAGAGGGAGCTTTACTCTGTATCTAACCCCATGCTGTACCTGTCCTGGGAGTGTTTTATGGGGACAGTGTAGAGGGAGCTTTACTCTGTGTCTAACCCCGTGCTGTACCTGTCCTGGGAGTGTTTGATGGGGACAGTGTAGAGGGAGCTTTACTCTATATCTAACCCCGTGCTGTACCTGTCATGGGAGTGTTTGATGGGGACAGTGTAGAGGGAACTTTACTCTGTATCTAACCCCGTGCTGTACCTGTCCTGGGAGTGTTTGATGGGAACAGTGTAGAGGGAGCTTTACTCTGTATCTAACCCCATGCTGTACCTGTCCTGGGAGTGTTTGATGGGGACAGTGTAGAGGGAGCTTTGCTCTGTATCTAACCCCGTGCTGTACCTGTCCTGTGAGTGTTTGATGGGGACACTGTAGAGGGTTCTTTACTCTGTATCTAACACCGTGCTGTACCTGTCCTGGGAGTGTTTGATGGGGACAGTGTAGTGGGAGCTTTACTCTGTATCTCACCCTGTGCTGTACCTGTGCTGGGAGTGTTTGATGGGGACAGTGTAGAGGGAGCTTTACTCTGTATCTAACCCAGTGCTGGAACTGTCCTGGGAGTGTTTGAAGGGTGACAGTGTAGAGGGAGCTTTACTCTGTATCTAACGCCGTGCTGTACCTGTCCTGGGAGTGTTTGATGGGGACAGTGTAGAGGGAGTTTTACTCTGTATCTAACCCCGTGCTGCACCTGTCCTGGGAGTGTTTGATGGGGACAGTGTAGAGGGAGCTTTACTCTGTATCTAACCCCGTGCTGTACCTGTCCTGGGAGTGTTTGATGGGTGACAGTGTAGAGGGTGCTTTACTCTGTATCTAACGCCGTGCTGTACCTGTCCTGGGAGTGTTTGATGGGGACAGTGTAGAGGGTGCTTTACTCTGTATCTAACCCCGTGCTGTACCTGGCCCGGGAGTGTTTGATGGGGACAGTGTAGAGGGAGCTTTACTCTGGATCTAACCCCGTGCTGTCCCTGTCCTGGGAGTGTTTGATGGGGACAGTGTAGAGGGAGCTTTACTCTGTATCTAACCCCGTGCTGTACCTGTCCTGGGAGTGTTTGATGGGGACAGTGCAGAGGGAGCTTTACTCTGTATCGAACCCCGTGCTGTACCTGTCCTGGGAGTGTTTGATGGGGACAGTGTAGAGGGAGCTTTACTCTGTATCTAACCCCGTGCTGTACCTGTCCTGGGAGTGTTTGCTGGGGACAGAGTAGAGGGAGCTTTACTCTGTATCTAACCACATGCTGTACCTGTCCTGGGAGTGTTTGATGGGGACAGTGTAGAGGGAGCTTTACTCTGTATCTAACCCCGTGCTGTACCTGTCCTGGGAGTGTTTGATGGGGACAGTGTAGAGGGAGCTTTACTCTGTATCAAACCGCGTTCTGTACCTGTCCTGGGAGTGTTTGATGGGGACAGTGTAGTGGGAGCTTTATTCTGTATCTAACCCCGTGCTGTACCTGTCCTGGGAGTGTTTGATGGGGACAGTTTAGATGGAGCTTTACTCTGTATCTAACGCCGTGCTGTACCTGTCCTGGGAGTGTTTGTTGGGGACAGTGTAGAGGGAGTTTTACTCTGTATCTAACCCCGTACTGTACCTGTCCTGGGAGTGTTAGATGGGGACAGTGCAGAGGGAGCTTTACTCTGTATCTAACCCCGTGCTGTACCTGTCCTGGGAGTTTTTGATGGGGACAGTGTAGAGGGAGCTTTACTCTGTATCGAACCACGTGCTGTACCTGTCCTGGGAGTGTTTCATGGGGACAGCGTAGAGGGAGCTTTACTCTGTATCTAACCCCGTGCTGTACCTGTCCTGGGAGTGTTTGATGGGGACAGTGTAGAGGGAGCTTTACTCTGTATCTAACCCCGTCCTGAAGCTGTCCTGGGAGTGTTTGATGAGGACAGTGCAGAGGGAGCTTTGCTCTGTATCTAACCCCGTGCTGTACCTGTCCTGGGAGTGTTTGATGGGGACAGTGTAGAGGGAGCTTTAGTCTGTATCTAACCCCGTACTGTACCTGTCCTGGGAGTGTTTGATGGGGACAGTGCAGAGGGAGATTTACTCTGTATCTAACGCCGTGCTGTACCTGTCCTGGGAGTGTTTGATGGGGACAGTGCAGAGGGAGCTTTACTCTGTATCTAACCCAGTGCTGTACCTGTCCTGGGAGTGTTTGATGGGGACAGTGTAGAGGGAGCTTTACTCTGTATCTAACCCCGTGCTGTACCTGTCCTGGGAGTGTTTGATGGGGACAGTGCAGAGGGAGCTGTACTCTGGATCTAACCCCGTGCTGTACCTGTCCTGGGAGTGTTTGATGGGGACAGTGTAGAGGGAGCTTTACTCTGTATCTAACCCCGTGCTGTACCTGTCCTGGGAGTGTTTGATGGGGACAGTGCAGAGGGAGCTTTACTCTGTATCTAACCCCGTGCTGTACCTGTCCTGGGAGTGTTTGATGGGGACAGTGCAGAGGGAGCTTTACTCTGTATCTAACCCCGTGCTGTACCTGTCCTGGGAGTGTTTGATGGGGACAGTGTAGAGGGAGCTTTACTCTGTATCGAACCACGTGCTGTACCTGTCCTGGGAGTGTTTGATGGGGACAGTGTAGATGGAGCTTTACTCTGTATCTAACCCCGTGCTGAAGCTGTCCTGGGAGTGTTTGATGGGGACAGTGCAGAGGGAGCTTTGCTCTATATCTAACCCCGTGCTGTACCTGTACTGGGAGTGTTTGATGGGGACAGTGCAGAGGGTGCTTTACTCTGTATCTAACCCCGTACTGTACCTGTCCTGGGAGTGTTTGATGGGGACAGTGCAGAGGGAGCTTTACTCTGTATCTAACCCCGTGCTGTACCTGTCCTGGGAGTGTTTGATGGGGACAGTGTAGAGGGAGCTTTACTCTGTATCTAACCCCGTGCTGTACCTGTCCTGGGAGTGTTTTATGGGGACAGTGTAGAGGGAGCTTTACTCTGTGTCTAACCCCGTGCTGTACCTGTCCTGGGAGTGTTTAATGGGGACAGTTTAGAGGGAGCTTTACTCTATATCTAACCCCGTGCTGTACCTGTCATGGGAGTGTTTGATGGGGACAGTGTAGAGGGAACTTTAGTCTGTATCTAACCCCGTGCTGTACCTGTCCTGGGAGTGTTTGATGGGGACAGTGTAGAGGGAGCTTTACTCTGTATCGAACCACGTGCTGTACCTGTCCTTGGATGTTTGATGGGGACAGTGTAGTGGGAGCTTTATTCTGTATCTAACCCCGTGCTGTACCTGTCCTGGGAGTGTTTGATGGGGACAGTTTAGATGGAGCTTTACTCTGTCTCTAACGCCGTGCTGTACCTGTCCTGGGAGTGTTTGTTGGGGACAGTGTAGAGGGAGCTTTACTCTGTATCTAACCCCGTACTGTACCTGTCCTGGGAGTGTTTGATGGGGACAGTGCAGAGGGAGCTTTACTCTGTATCTAACCCCGTGCTGTACCTGTCCTGGGAGTGTTTGATGGGGACAGTGTAGAGGGAGCTTTACTCTGTATCTAACCCCGTGCTGTACCTGTCCTGGGAGTGTTTGATGGGGACAGTGTAGAGGGAGCTTTACTCTGTATCTAACCCCGTGCTGTACCTGTCCTGGAAGTGTTTTATGGGGACAGTGTAGAGGGAGCTTTACCCTGTGTCTAACCCCGTGCTGTACCTGTCCTGGGAGTGTTTGATGGGGACAGTGTAGAGGGAGCTTTACTCTATATCTAACCCCGTGCTGTACCTGTCATGGGAGTGTTTGATGGGGACAGTGTAGAGGGAACTTTACTCTGTATCTAACCCCGTGCTGTACCAGTCCTGGGAGTGTTTGATGGGGACAGTGTAGAGGGAGCTTTACTCTGTATCTAACCCCATGCTGTACCTGTCCTGGGAGTGTTTGATGGGGACAGTGTAGAGGGAGCTTTGCTCAGTATCTAACGCCGTGCTGTACCTGTCCTGTGAGTGTTTGATGGGGACACTGTAGAGGGTTCTTTACTCTGTATCTAACACCGTGCTGTACCTGTCCTGGGAGTGTTTGATGGGGACAGTGTAGAGGGAGTTTTACTCTGTATCTAACCCCGTGCTGTCCCTGTCCTGGGAGTGTTTGATGGGGACAGTGTAGAGGGAGCTTTACTCTGTATCTAACCCCGTGCTGTACCTGTCCTGGGAGTGTTTTATGGGGACAGTGTAGAGGGAGCTTTACTCTGTGTCTAACCCCGTGCTGTACCTGTCCTGGGAGTGTTTGATGGGGACAGTTTAGAGGGAGCTTTACTCTATATCTAACCCCGTGCTGTACCTGTCATGGGAGTGTTTGATGGGGACAGTGTAGAGGGAACTTTACTCTGTATCTAACCCCGTGCTGTACCTGTCCTGGGAGTGTTTGATGGGGACAGTGTAGAGGGAGCTTTGCTCTGTATCTAACCCCGTGCTGTACCTGTCCTGTGAGTGTTTGATGGGGACACTGTAGAGGGTTCTTTACTCTGTATCTAACACCGTGCTGTACCTGTCCTGGGAGTGTTTGATGGGGACAGTGTAGTGGGAGCTTTACTCTGTATCTCACCCTGTGCTGTACCTGTGCTGGGAGTGTTTGATGGGGACAGTGTAGAGGGAGCTTTACTCTGTATCTAACCCAGTGCTGGAACTGTCCTGGGAGTGTTTGAAGGGTGACAGTGTAGAGGGAGCTTTACTCTGTATCTAACGCCGTGCTGTACCTGTCCTGGGAGTGTTTGATGGGGACAGTGTAGAGGGAGTTTTACTCTGTATCTAACCCCGTGCTGCACCTGTCCTGGGAGTGTTTGATGGGGACAGTGTAGAGGGAGCTTTACTCTGTATCTAACCCCGTGCTGTACCTGTCCTGGGAGTGTTTGATGGGTGACAGTGTAGAGGGTGCTTTACTCTGTATCTAACGCCGTGCTGTACCTGTCCTGGGAGTGTTTGATGGGGACAGTGTAGAGGGTGCTTTACTCTGTATCTAACCCCGTGCTGTACCTGGCCCGGGAGTGTTTGATGGGGACAGTGTAGAGGGAGCTTTACTCTGGATCTAACCCCGTGCTGTCCCTGTCCTGGGAGTGTTTGATGGGGACAGTGTAGAGGGAGCTTTACTCTGTATCTAACCCCGTGCTGTACCTGTCCTGGGAGTGTTTGATGGGGACAGTGCAGAGGGAGCTTTACTCTGTATCGAACCCCGTGCTGTACCTGTCCTGGGAGTGTTTGATGGGGACAGTGTAGAGGGAGCTTTACTCTGTATCTAACCCCGTGCTGTACCTGTCCTGGGAGTGTTTGCTGGGGACAGAGTAGAGGGAGCTTTACTCTGTATCTAACCACATGCTGTACCTGTCCTGGGAGTGTTTGATGGGGACAGTGTAGAGGGAGCTTTACTCTGTATCTAACCCCGTGCTGTACCTGTCCTGGGAGTGTTTGATGGGGACAGTGTAGAGGGAGCTTTACTCTGTATCAAACCGCGTTCTGTACCTGTCCTGGGAGTGTTTGATGGGGACAGTGTAGTGGGAGCTTTATTCTGTATCTAACCCCGTGCTGTACCTGTCCTGGGAGTGTTTGATGGGGACAGTTTAGATGGAGCTTTACTCTGTATCTAACGCCGTGCTGTACCTGTCCTGGGAGTGTTTGTTGGGGACAGTGTAGAGGGAGTTTTACTCTGTATCTAACCCCGTACTGTACCTGTCCTGGGAGTGTTAGATGGGGACAGTGCAGAGGGAGCTTTACTCTGTATCTAACCCCGTGCTGTACCTGTCCTGGGAGTTTTTGATGGGGACAGTGTAGAGGGAGCTTTACTCTGTATCGAACCACGTGCTGTACCTGTCCTGGGAGTGTTTGATGGGGACAGCGTAGAGGGAGCTTTACTCTGTATCTAACCCCGTGCTGTACCTGTCCTGGGAGTGTTTGATGGGGACAGTGTAGAGGGAGCTTTACTCTGTATCTAACCCCGTGCTGAAGCTGTCCTGGGAGTGTTTGATGAGGACAGTGCAGAGGGAGCTTTGCTCTGTATCTAACCCCGTGCTGTACCTGTCCTGGGAGTGTTTGATGGGGACAGTGTAGAGGGAGCTTTAGTCTGTATCTAACCCCGTACTGTACCTGTCCTGGGAGTGTTTGATGGGGACAGTGTAGAGGGAGCTTTACTCTGTATCTAACCCCGTGCTGTACCTGTCCAGGGAGTGTTTGATGGGGACAGTGCGGAGGGAGATTTACTCTGTATCTAACGCCGTGCTGTACCTGTCCTGGGAGTGTTTGATGGGGACAGTGCAGAGGGAGCTTTACTCTGTATCTAACCCCGTGCTGTACCTGTCCTGGGAGTGTTTGATGGGGACAGTGTAGAGGGAGCTTTACTCTGTATCTAACCCCGTGCTGTACCTGTCCTGGGAGTGTTTGATGGGGACAGTGCAGAGGGAGCTGTACTCTGGATCTAACCCCGTGCTGTACCTGTCCTGGGAGTGTTTGATGGGGACAGTGTAGAGGGAGCTTTACTCTGTATCTAACCCCGTGCTGTACCTGTCCTGGGAGTGTTTGATGGGGACAGTGCAGAGGGAGCTTTACTCTGTATCTAACCCCGTGCTGTACCTGTCCTGGGAGTGTTTGATGGGGACAGTGCAGAGGGAGCTTTACTCTGTATCTAACCCCGTGCTGTACCTGTCCTGGGAGTGTTTGATGGGGACAGTGTAGAGGGAGCTTTACTCTGTATCGAACCACGTGCTGTACCTGTCCTGGGAGTGTTTGATGGGGACAGTGTAGATGGAGCTTTACTCTGTATCTAACCCCGTGCTGAAGCTGTCCTGGGAGTGTTTGATGGGGACAGTGCAGAGGGAGCTTTGCTCTATATCTAACCCCGTGCTGTACCTGTCCTGGGAGTGTTTGATGGGGACAGTGTAGAGGGAGCTTTACTCTGTATCTAACCCCGTACTGTACCTGTCCTGGGAGTGTTTGATGGGGACAGTGTAGAGGGAGCTTTACTCTGTATCTAACCCCGTACTGTACCTGTCCTGGGAGTGTTTGATGGGGACAGTGCAGATGGTGCTTTACTCTGTATCTAACCCCGTACTGTACCTGTCCTGGGAGTGTTTGATGGGGACAGTGCAGAGGGAGCTTTACTCTGTATCTAACCCCGTGCTGTACCTGTCCTGGGAGTGTTTGATGGGGACAGTGTAGAGGGAGCTTTACTCTGTATCTAACCCCGTGCTGTACCTGTCCTGGGAGTGTTTTATGGGGACAGTGTAGAGGGAGCTTTACTCTGTGTCTAACCCCGTGCTGTACCTGTCCTGGGAGTGTTTAATGGGGACAGTTTAGAGGGAGCTTTACTCTATATCTAACCCCGTGCTGTACCTGTCATGGGAGTGTTTGATGGGGAGAGTGTAGAGGGAACTTTAGTCTGTATCTAACCCCGTGCTGTACCTGTCCTGGGAGTGTTTGATGGGGACAGTGTAGAGGGAGCTTTACTCTGTATCGAACCACGTGCTGTACCTGTCCTGGGATGTTTGATGGGGACAGTGTAGTGGGAGCTTTATTCTGTATCTAACCCCGTGCTGTACCTGTCCTGGGAGTGTTTGATGGGGACAGTTTAGATGGAGCTTTACTCTGTCTCTAACGCCGTGCTGTACCTGTCCTGGGAGTGTTTGTTGGGGACAGTGTAGAGGGAGCTTTACTCTGTATCTAACCCCGTACTGTACCTGTCCTGGGAGTGTTTGATGGGGACAGTGCAGAGGGAGCTTTACTCTGTATCTAACCCCGTGCTGTACCTGTCCTGGGAGTGTTTGATGGGGAGAGTGTAGAGGGAGCTTTACTCTGTATCTAACCCCGTGCTGTACCTGTCCTGGGAGTGTTTGATGGGGACAGTGTAGAGGGAGCTTTACTCTGTATCTAACCCCGTGCTGTACCTGTCCTGGAAGTGTTTTATGGGGACAGTGTAGAGGGAGCTTTACCCTGTGTCTAACCCCGTGCTGTACCTGTCCTGGGAGTGTTTGATGGGGACAGTGTAGAGGGAGCTTTACTCTATATCTAACCCCGTGCTGTACCTGTCATGGGAGTGTTTGATGGGGACAGTGTAGAGGGAACTTTACTCTGTATCTAACCCCGTGCTGTACCAGTCCTGGGAGTGTTTGATGGGGACAGTGTAGAGGGAGCTTTACTCTGTATCTAACCCCATGCTGTACCTGTCCTGGGAGTGTTTGATGGGGACAGTGTAGAGGGAGCTTTGCTCAGTATCTAACGCCGTGCTGTACCTGTCCTGTGAGTGTTTGATGGGGACACTGTAGAGGGTTCTTTACTCTGTATCTAACACCGTGCTGTACCTGTCCTGGGAGTGTTTGATGGGGACAGTGTAGAGGGAGTTTTACTCTGTATCTAACCCCGTGCTGTCCCTGTCCTGGGAGTGTTTGATGGGGACTGTGTAGAGGGAGCTTTACTCTGTATCTAACCCCGTGCTGTACCTGTCCTGGGAGTGTTTTATGGGGACAGTGTAGAGGGAGCTTTACTCTGTGTCTAACCCCGTGCTGTACCTGTCCTGGGAGTGTTTGATGGGGACAGTTTAGAGGGAGCTTTACTCTATATCTAACCCCGTGCTGTACCTGTCATGGGAGTGTTTGATGGGGACAGTGTAGAGGGAACTTTACTCTGTATCTAACCCCGTGCTGTACCTGTCCTGGGAGTGTTTGATGGGGACAGTGTAGAGGGAGCTTTACTCTGTATCGAACCACGTGCTGTACCTGTCCTGGGAGTGTTTGATGGGGACAGTGTAGAGGGAGCTTTACTCTGTATCTAACCCCGTGCTGTACCTGTCCTGGGAGTGTTTGATGGGGACAGTGTAGAGGGAGCTTTACTCTGTATCTAACCCCATGCTGTACCTGTCCTGGGAGTGTTTTATGGGGACAGTGTAGAGGGAGCTTTACTCTGTGTCTAACCACGTGCTGTACCTGTCCTGGGAGTGTTTGATGGGGACAGTGTTGAGGGAGCTTTACTCTATATCTAACCCCGTGCTGTACCTGTCATGGGAGTGTTTGATGGGGACAGTGTAGAGGGAACTTTACTCTGTATCTAACCCCGTGCTGTACCTGTCCTGGGAGTGTTTGATGGGAACAGTGTAGAGGGAGCTTTACTCTGTATCTAACCCCATGCTGTACCTGTCCTGGGAGTGTTTGATGGGGACAGTGTAGAGGGAGCTTTGCTCTGTATCTAACCCCGTGCTGTACCTGTCCTGTGAGTGTTTGATGGGGACACTGTAGAGGGTTCTTTACTCTGTATCTAACACCGTGCTGTACCTGTCCTGGGAGTGTTTGATGGGGACAGTGTAGTGGGAGCTTTACTCTGTATCTCACCCTGTGCTGTACCTGTGCTGGGAGTGTTTGATGGGGACAGTGTAGAGGGAGGTTTACTCTGTATCTAACCCAGTGCTGGAACTGTCCTGGGAGTGTTTGAAGGGTGACAGTGTAGAGGGAGCTTTACTCTGTATCTAACGCCGTGCTGTACCTGTCCTGGGAGTGTTTGATGGGGACAGTGTAGAGGGAGTTTTACTCTGTATCTAACCCCGTGCTGCACCTGTCCTGGGAGTGTTTGATGGGGACAGTGTAGAGGGAGCTTTACTCTGTATCTAACCCCGTGCTGTACCTGTCCTGGGAGTGTTTGATGGGTGACAGTGTAGAGGGTGCTTTACTCTGTATCTAACGCCGTGCTGTACCTGTCCTGGGAGTGTTTGATGGGGACAGTGTAGAGGGTGCTTTACTCTGTATCTAACCCCGTGCTGTACCTGGCCCGGGAGTGTTTGATGGGGACAGTGTAGAGGGAGCTTTACTCTGGATCTAACCCCGTGCTGTCCCTGTCCTGGGAGTGTTTGATGGGGACAGTGTAGAGGGAGCTTTACTCTGTATCTAACCCCGTGCTGTACCTGTCCTGGGAGTGTTTGATGGGGACAGTGCAGAGGGAGCTTTACTCTGTATCGAACCCCGTGCTGTACCTGTCCTGGGAGTGTTTGATGGGGACAGTGTAGAGGGAGCTTTACTCTGTATCTAACCCCGTGCTGTACCTGTCCTGGGAGTGTTTGCTGGGGACAGAGTAGAGGGAGCTTTACTCTGTATCTAACCACATGCTGTACCTGTCCTGGGAGTGTTTGATGGGGACAGTGCAGAGGGAGCTTTACTCTGTATCTAACCCCGTGCTGTACCTGTCCTGGGAGTGTTTGATGGGGACAGTGTAGAGGGAGCTTTACTCTGTATCAAACCGCATTCTGTACCTGTCCTGGGAGTGTTTGATGGGGACAGTGTAGTGGGAGCTTTATTCTGTATCTAACCCCGTGCTGTACCTGTCCTGGGAGTGTTTGATGGGGACAGTGTAGAGGGAGCTTTACTCTGTGTCGAACCACGTGCTGTACCTGTCCTGGGATGTTTGATGGGGACAGTGTAGTGGGAGCTTTATTCTGTATCTAACCCCGTGCTGTACCTGTCCTGGGAGTGTTTGATGGGGACAGTTTAGATGGAGCTTTACTCTGTCTCTAACGCCGTGCTGTACCTGTCCTGGGAGTGTTTGTTGGGGACAGTGTAGAGGGAGCTTTACTCTGTATCTAACCCCGTACTGTACCTGTCCTGGGAGTGTTTGATGGGGACAGTGCAGAGGGAGCTTTACTCTGTATCTAACCCCGTGCTGTACCTGTCCTGGGAGTGTTTGATGGGGACAGTGTAGAGGGAGCTTTACTCTGTATCTAACCCCGTGCTGTACCTGTCCTGGGAGTGTTTGATGGGGACAGTGTAGAGGGAGCTTTACTCTGTATCTAACCCCGTGCTGTACCTGTCCTGGAAGTGTTTTATGGGGACAGTGTAGAGGGAGCTTTACCCTGTGTCTAACCCCGTGCTGTACCTGTCCTGGGAGTGTTTGATGGGGACAGTGTAGAGGGAGCTTTACTCTATATCTAACCCCGTGCTGTACCTGTCATGGGAGTGTTTGATGGGGACAGTGTAGAGGGAACTTTACTCTGTATCTAACCCCGTGCTGTACCAGTCCTGGGAGTGTTTGATGGGGACAGTGTAGAGGGAGCTTTACTCTGTATCTAACCCCATGCTGTACCTGTCCTGGGAGTGTTTGATGGGGACAGTGTAGAGGGAGCTTTGCTCAGTATCTAACCCCGTGCTGTACCTGTCCTGTGAGTGTTTGATGGGGACACTGTAGAGGGTTCTTTACTCTGTATCTAACACCGTGCTGTACCTGTCCTGGGAGTGTTTGATGGGGACAGTGTAGAGGGAGTTTTACTCTGTATCTAACCCCGTGCTGTCCCTGTCCTGGGAGTGTTTGATGGGGACAGTGTAGAGGGAGCTTTACTCTGTATCTAACCCCGTGCTGTACCTGTCCTGGGAGTGTTTTATGGGGACAGTGTAGAGGGAGCTTTACTCTGTGTCTAACCCCGTGCTGTACCTGTCCTGGGAGTGTTTGATGGGGACAGTTTAGAGGGAGCTTTACTCTATATCTAACCCCGTGCTGTACCTGTCATGGGAGTGTTTGATGGGGACAGTGTAGAGGGAGCTTTACTCTGTATCTAACCCCGTGCTGTACCTGTCCTGGGAGTGTTTGATGGGGACAGTGCAGAGGGAGCTTTACTCTGTATCGAACCCCGTGCTGTACCTGTCCTGGGAGTGTTTGATGGGGACAGTGTAGAGGGAGCTTTACTCTGTATCTAACCCCGTGCTGTACCTGTCCTGGGAGTGTTTGCTGGGGACAGAGTAGAGGGAGCTTTACTCTGTATCTAACCACATGCTGTACCTGTCCTGGGAGTGTTTGATGGGGACAGTGCAGAGGGAGCTTTACTCTGTATCTAACCCCGTGCTGTACCTGTCCTGGGAGTGTTTGATGGGGACAGTGTAGAGGGAGCTTTACTCTGTATCAAACCGCATTCTGTACCTGTCCTGGGAGTGTTTGATGGGGACAGTGTAGTGGGAGCTTTATTCTGTATCTAACCCCGTGCTGTACCTGTCCTGGGAGTGTTTGATGGGGACAGTGTAGAGGGAGCTTTACTCTGTATCGAACCACGTGCTGTACCTGTCCTGGGATGTTTGATGGGGACAGTGTAGTGGGAGCTTTATTCTGTATCTAACCCCGTGCTGTACCTGTCCTGGGAGTGTTTGATGGGGACAGTTTAGATGGAGCTTTACTCTGTCTCTAACGCCGTGCTGTACCTGTCCTGGGAGTGTTTGTTGGGGACAGTGTAGAGGGAGCTTTACTCTGTATCTAACCCCGTACTGTACCTGTCCTGGGAGTGTTTGATGGGGACAGTGCAGAGGGAGCTTTACTCTGTATCTAACCCCGTGCTGTACCTGTCCTGGGAGTGTTTGATGGGGACAGTGTAGAGGGAGCTTTACTCTGTATCTAACCCCGTGCTGTACCTGTCCTGGGAGTGTTTGATGGGGACAGTGTAGAGGGAGCTTTACTCTGTATCTAACCCCGTGCTGTACCTGTCCTGGAAGTGTTTTATGGGGACAGTGTAGAGGGAGCTTTACCCTGTGTCTAACCCCGTGCTGTACCTGTCCTGGGAGTGTTTGATGGGGACAGTGTAGAGGGAGCTTTACTCTATATCTAACCCCGTGCTGTACCTGTCATGGGAGTGTTTGATGGGGACAGTGTAGAGGGAACTTTACTCTGTATCTAACCCCGTGCTGTACCAGTCCTGGGAGTGTTTGATGGGGACAGTGTAGAGGGAGCTTTACTCTGTATCTAACCCCATGCTGTACCTGTCCTGGGAGTGTTTGATGGGGACAGTGTAGAGGGAGCTTTGCTCAGTATCTAACCCCGTGCTGTACCTGTCCTGTGAGTGTTTGATGGGGACACAGTAGAGGGTTCTTTACTCTGTATCTAACACCGTGCTGTACCTGTCCTGGGAGTGTTTGATGGGGACAGTGTAGAGGGAGTTTTACTCTGTATCTAACCCCGTGCTGTCCCTGTCCTGGGAGTGTTTGATGGGGACAGTGTAGAGGGAGCTTTACTCTGTATCTAACCCCGTGCTGTACCTGTCCTGGGAGTGTTTTATGGGGACAGTGTAGAGGGAGCTTTACTCTGTGTCTAACCCCGTGCTGTACCTGTCCTGGGAGTGTTTGATGGGGACAGTTTAGAGGGAGCTTTACTCTATATCTAACCCCGTGCTGTACCTGTCATGGGAGTGTTTGATGGGGACAGTGTAGAGGGAACTTTACTCTGTATCTAACCCCGTGCTGTACCTGTCCTGGGAGTGTTTGATGGGGACAGTGTAGAGGGAGCTTTACTCTGTATCGAACCACGTGCTGTACCTGTCCTGGGAGTGTTTGATGGGGACAGTGTAGAGGGAGCTTTACTCTGTATCTAACCCCGTGCTGTACCTGTCCTGGGAGTGTTTGATGGGGACAGTGTAGAGGGAGCTTTACTCTGTATCTAACCCCATGCTGTACCTGTCCTGGGAGTGTTTTATGGGGACAGTGTAGAGGGAGCTTTACTCTGTGTCTAACCACGTGCTGTACCTGTCCTGGGAGTGTTTGATGGGGACAGTGTAGAGGGAGCTTTACTCTATATCTAACCCCGTGCTGTACCTGTCATGGGAGTGTTTGATGGGGACAGTGTAGAGGGAACTTTACTCTGTATCTAACCCCGTGCTGTACCTGTCCTGGGAGTGTTTGATGGGAACAGTGTAGAGGGAGCTTTACTCTGTATCTAACCCCATGCTGTACCTGTCCTGGGAGTGTTTGATGGGGACAGTGTCGAGGGAGCTTTGCTCTGTATCTAACCCCGTGCTGTACCTGTCCTGTGAGTGTTTGATGGGGACACTGTAGAGGGTTCTTTACTCTGTATCTAACACCGTGCTGTACCTGTCCTGGGAGTGTTTGATGGGGACAGTGTAGTGGGAGCTTTACTCTGTATCTCACCCTGTGCTGTACCTGTGCTGGGAGTGTTTGATGGGGACAGTGTAGAGGGAGCTTTACTCTGTATCTAACCCAGTGCTGGAACTGTCCTGGGAGTGTTTGAAGGGTGACAGTGTAGAGGGAGCTTTACTCTGTATCTAACGCCGTGCTGTACCTGTCCTGGGAGTGTTTGATGGGGACAGTGTAGAGGGAGTTTTACTCTGTATCTAACCCCGTGCTGCACCTGTCCTGGGAGTGTTTGATGGGGACAGTGTAGAGGGAGCTTTACTCTGTATCTAACCCCGTGCTGTACCTGTCCTGGGAGTGTTTGATGGGTGACAGTGTAGAGGGTGCTTTACTCTGTATCTAACGCCGTGCTGTACCTGTCCTGGGAGTGTTTGATGGGGACAGTGTAGAGGGTGCTTTACTCTGTATCTAACCCCGTGCTGTACCTGGCCCGGGAGTGTTTGATGGGGACAGTGTAGAGGGAGCTTTACTCTGGATCTAACCCCGTGCTGTCCCTGTCCTGGGAGTGTTTGATGGGGACAGTGTAGAGGGAGCTTTACTCTGTATCTAACCCCGTGCTGTACCTGTCCTGGGAGTGTTTGATGGGGACAGTGCAGAGGGAGCTTTACTCTGTATCGAACCCCGTGCTGTACCTGTCCTGGGAGTGTTTGATGGGGACAGTGTAGAGGGAGCTTTACTCTGTATCTAACCCCGTGCTGTACCTGTCCTGGGAGTGTTTGCTGGGGACAGAGTAGAGGGAGCTTTACTCTGTATCTAACCACATGCTGTACCTGTCCTGGGAGTGTTTGATGGGGACAGTGCAGAGGGAGCTTTACTCTGTATCTAACCCCGTGCTGTACCTGTCCTGGGAGTGTTTGATGGGGACAGTGTAGAGGGAGCTTTACTCTGTATCAAACCGCATTCTGTACCTGTCCTGGGAGTGTTTGATGGGGACAGTGTAGTGGGAGCTTTATTCTGTATCTAACCCCGTGCTGTACCTGTCCTGGGAGTGTTTGATGGGGACAGTTTAGATGGAGCTTTACTCTGTATCTAACGCCGTGCTGTACCTGTCCTGGGAGTGTTTGTTGGGGACAGTGTAGAGGGAGCTTTACTCTGTATCTAACCCCGTGCTGTACCTGTCCTGGGAGTTTTTGATGGGGACAGTGTAGAGGGAGCTTTACTCTGTATCGAACCACGTGCTGTACCTGTCCTGGGAGTGTTTGATGGGGACAGCGTAGAGGGAGCTTTACTCTGTATCTAACCCCGTGCTGTACCTGTCCTGGGAGTGTTTGATGGGGACAGTGTAGATGGAGCTTTACTCTGTATCTAACCCCGTGCTGAAGCTGTCCTGGGAGTGTTTGATGGGGACAGTGCAGAGGGAGCTTTGCTCTGTATCTAACCCCGTGCTGTACCTGTCCTGGGAGTGTTTGATGGGAACAGTGTAGAGGGAGCTTTACTCTGTATCTAACCCCATGCTGTACCTGTCCTGGGAGTGTTTGATGGGGACAGTGTAGAGGGAGCTTTGCTCTGTATCTAACCCCGTGCTGTACCTGTCCTGTGAGTGTTTGATGGGGACACTGTAGAGGGTTCTTTACTCTGTATCTAACACCGTGCTGTACCTGTCCTGGGAGTGTTTGATGGGGACAGTGTAGTGGGAGCTTTACTCTGTATCTCACCCTGTGCTGTACCTGTGCTGGGAGTGTTTGATGGGGACAGTGTAGAGGGAGCTTTACTCTGTATCTAACCCAGTGCTGGAACTGTCCTGGGAGTGTTTGATGGGGACAGTGCAGAGGGAGCTTTACTCTGTATCTAACCCCGTGCTGAAGCTGTCCTGGGAGTGTTTGATGGGGACAGTGCAGAGGGAGCTTTGCTCTGTATCTAACCCCGTGCTGTACCTGTCCTGGGAGTGTTTGATGGGGACAGTGTAGAGGGAGCTTTAGTCTGTATCTAACCCCGTACTGTACCTGTCCTGGGAGTGTTTGATGGGGACAGTGCAGAGGGAGCTTTACTCTGTATCTAACGCCGTGCTGTACCTGTCCTGGGAGTGTTTGATGGGGACAGTGCAGAGGGAGCTTTACTCTGTATCTAACCCCGTGCTGTACCTGTCCTGGGAGTGTTTGATGGGGACAGTGTAGAGGGAGCTTTACTCTGTATCTAACCCCGTGCTGTACCTGTCCTGGGAGTGTTGATGGGGACAGTGCAGAGGGAGCTGTACTCTGGATCTAACCCCGTGCTGTACCTGTCCTGGGAGTGTTTGATGGGGACAGTGTAGAGGGAGCTTTACTCTGTATCTAACCCAGTGCTGTACCTCTCCTGGGAGTGTTTGATGGGGACAGTGTAGAGGGAGCTTTACTCTGTATCTAACCCCGTGCTGTACCTGTCCTGGGAGTGTTTGATGGGGACAGTGTAGAGGGAGCTTTACTCTGTATCTAACCCCGTACTGTACCTGTCCTGGGAGTGTTTGATGGGGACAGTGCAGAGGGAGCTTTACTCTGTATCTAACCCCGTGCTGTACCTGTCCTGGGAGTGTTTGATGGGGACAGTGTAGAGGGAGCTTTACTCTGTATCGAACCACGTGCTGTACCTGTCCTGGGAGTGTTTGATGGGGACAGTGTAGAGGGAGCTTTACTCTGTATCTAACCCCGTGCTGAAGCTGTCCTGGGAGTGTTTGATGGGGACAGTGCAGAGGGAGCTTTGCTCTATATCTAACCCCGTGCTGTACCTGTCCTGGGAGTGTTTGATGGGGACAGTGTAGAGGGTGCTTTACTCTGTATCTAACCCCGTACTGTACCTGTCCTGGGAGTGTTTGATGGGGACAGTGTAGAGGGAGCTTTACTCTGTATCTAACCCCGTACTGTACCTGTCCTGGGAGTGTTTGATGGGGACAGTGCAGAGGGAGCTTTACTCTGTATCTAACCCCGTACTGTACCTGTCCTGGGAGTGTTTGATGGGGACAGTGCAGAGGGAGCTTTACTCTGTATCTAACCCCGTGCTGTACCTGTCCTGGGAGTGTTTGATGGGGACAGTGTAGAGGGAGCTTTACTCTGTGTCTAACCCCGTGCTGTACCTGTCCTGGGAGTGTTTAATGGGGACAGTTTAGAGGGAGCTTTACTCTATATCTAACCCCGTGCTGTACCTGTCATGGGAGTGTTTGATGGGGACAGTGTAGAGGGAACTTTAGTCTGTATCTAACCCCGTGCTGTACCTGTCCTGGGAGTGTTTGATGGGGACAGTGTAGAGGTAGCTTTACTCTGTATCGAACCACGTGCTGTACCTGTCCTGGGAGTGTTTGATGGGGACTGTGTAGAGGGAGCTTTACTCTGTATCTAACCCCGTGCTGTACCTGTCCTGGGAGTGTTTGATGGGGACAGTGTAGAGGGAGCTTTACTCTGTATCTAACCCCGTGCTGTCCCTGTCCTGGAAGTGTTTTATGGGGACAGTGTAGAGGGAGCTTTACTCTGTGTCTAACCCCGTGCTGTACCTGTCCTGTGAGTGTTTGATGGGGACAGTGTAGAGGGAGCTTTACTCTGTATCTAACCCCGTGCTGTACCTGTCCTGGAAGTGTTTTATGGGGACAGTGTAGAGGGAGCTTTACCCTGTGTCTAACCCCGTGCTGTACCTGTCCTGGGAGTGTTTGATGGGGACAGTGTAGAGGGAGCTTTACTCTATATCTAACCCCGTGCTGTACCTGTCATGGGAGTGTTTGATGGGGACAGTGTAGAGGGAACTTTACTCTGTATCTAACCCCGTGCTGTACCAGTCCTGGGAGTGTTTGATGGGGACAGTGTAGAGGGAGCTTTACTCTGTATCTAACCCCATGCTGTACCTGTCCTGGGAGTGTTTGATGGGGACAGTGTAGAGGGAGCTTTGCTCAGTATCTAACCCCGTGCTGTACCTGTCCTGTGAGTGTTTGATGGGGACACTGTAGAGGGTTCTTTACTCTGTATCTAACACCGTGCTGTACCTGTCCTGGGAGTGTTTGATGGGGACAGTGTAGAGGGAGTTTTACTCTGTATCTAACCCCGTGCTGTCCCTGTCCTGGGAGTGTTTGATGGGGACAGTGTAGAGGGAGCTTTACTCTGTATCTAACCCCGTGCTGTACCTGTCCTGGGAGTGTTTTATGGGGACAGTGTAGAGGGAGCTTTACTCTGTGTCTAACCCCGTGCTGTACCTGTCCTGGGAGTGTTTGATGGGGACAGTTTAGAGGGAGCTTTACTCTATATCTAACCCCGTGCTGTACCTGTCATGGGAGTGTTTGATGGGGACCGTGTAGAGGGAACTTTACTCTGTATCTAACCCGGTGCTGTACCTGTCCTGGGAGTGTTTGATGGGGACAGTGTAGAGGGAGCTTTACTCTGTATCGAACCACGTGCTGTACCTGTCCTGGGAGTGTTTGATGGGGACAGTGTAGAGGGAGCTTTACTCTGTATCTAACCCCGTGCTGTACCTGTCCTGGGAGTGTTTGATGGGGACAGTGTAGAGGGAGCTTTACTCTGTATCTAACCCCATGCTGTACCTGTCCTGGGAGTGTTTTATGGGGACAGTGTAGAGGGAGCTTTACTCTGTGTCTAACCACGTGCTGTACCTGTCCTGGGAGTGTTTGATGGGGACAGTGTAGAGGGAGCTTTACTCTATATCTAACCCCGTGCTGTACCTGTCATGGGAGTGTTTGATGGGGACAGTGTAGAGGGAACTTTACTCTGTATCTAACCCCGTGCTGTACCTGTCCTGGGAGTGTTTGATGGGAACAGTGTAGAGGGAGCTTTACTCTGTATCTAACCCCATGCTGTACCTGTCCTGGGAGTGTTTGATGGGGACAGTGTAGAGGGAGCTTTGCTCTGTATCTAACCCCGTGCTGTACCTGTCCTGTGAGTGTTTGATGGGGACACTGTAGAGGGTTCTTTACTCTGTATCTAACACCGTGCTGTACCTGTCCTGGGAGTGTTTGATGGGGACAGTGTAGTGGGAGCTTTACTCTGTATCTCACCCTGTGCTGTACCTGTGCTGGGAGTGTTTGATGGGGACAGTGTAGAGGGAGCTTTACTCTGTATCTAACCCAGTGCTGGAACTGTCCTGGGAGTGTTTGAAGGGTGACAGTGTAGAGGGAGCTTTACTCTGTATCTAACGCCGTGCTGTACCTGTCCTGGGAGTGTTTGATGGGGACAGTGTAGAGGGAGTTTTACTCTGTATCTAACCCCGTGCTGCACCTGTCCTGGGAGTGTTTGATGGGGACAGTGTAGAGGGAGCTTTACTCTGTATCTAACCCCGTGCTGTACCTGTCCTGGGAGTGTTTGATGGGTGACAGTGTAGAGGGTGCTTTACTCTGTATCTAACGCCGTGCTGTACCTGTCCTGGGAGTGTTTGATGGGGACAGTGTAGAGGGTGCTTTGCTCTGTATCTAACCCCGTGCTGTACCTGGCCCGGGAGTGTTTGATGGGGACAGTGTAGAGGGAGCTTTACTCTGGATCTAACCCCGTGCTGTCCCTGTCCTGGGAGTGTTTGATGGGGACAGTGTAGAGGGAGCTTTACTCTGTATCTAACCCCGTGCTGTACCTGTCCTGGGAGTGTTTGATGGGGACAGTGCAGAGGGAGCTTTACTCTGTATCGAACCCCGTGCTGTACCTGTCCTGGGAGTGTTTGATGGGGACAGTGTAGAGGGAGCTTTACTCTGTATCTAACCCCGTGCTGTACCTGTCCTGGGAGTGTTTGCTGGGGACAGAGTAGAGGGAGCTTTACTCTGTATCTAACCACATGCTGTACCTGTCCTGGGAGTGTTTGATGGGGACAGTGCAGAGGGAGCTTTACTCTGTATCTAACCCCGTGCTGTACCTGTCCTGGGAGTGTTTGATGGGGACAGTGTAGAGGGAGCTTTACTCTGTATCAAACCGCATTCTGTACCTGTCCTGGGAGTGTTTGATGGGGACAGTGTAGTGGGAGCTTTATTCTGTATCTAACCCCGTGCTGTACCTGTCCTGGGAGTGTTTGATGGGGACAGTTTAGATGGAGCTTTACTCTGTATCTAACGCCGTGCTGTACCTGTCCTGGGAGTGTTTGTTGGGGACAGTGTAGAGGGAGCTTTACTCTGTATCTAACCCCGTGCTGTACCTGTCCTGGGAGTTTTTGATGGGGACAGTGTAGAGGGAGCTTTACTCTGTATCGAACCACGTGCTGTACCTGTCCTGGGAGTGTTTGATGGGGACAGCGTAGAGGGAGCTTTACTCTGTATCTAACCCCGTGCTGTACCTGTCCTGGGAGTGTTTGATGGGGACAGTGTAGATGGAGCTTTACTCTGTATCTAACCCCGTGCTGAAGCTGTCCTGGGAGTGTTTGATGGGGACAGTGCAGAGGGAGCTTTGCTCTGTATCTAACCCCGTGCTGTACCTGTCCTGGGAGTGTTTGATGGGAACAGTGTAGAGGGAGCTTTACTCTGTATCTAACCCCATGCTGTACCTGTCCTGGGAGTGTTTGATGGGGACAGTGTAGAGGGAGCTTTGCTCTGTATCTAACCCCGTGCTGTACCTGTCCTGTGAGTGTTTGATGGGGACACTGTAGAGGGTTCTTTACTCTGTATCTAACACCGTGCTGTACCTGTCCTGGGAGTGTTTGATGGGGACAGTGTAGTGGGAGCTTTACTCTGTATCTCACCCTGTGCTGTACCTGTGCTGGGAGTGTTTGATGGGGACAGTGTAGAGGGAGCTTTACTCTGTATCTAACCCAGTGCTGGAACTGTCCTGGGAGTGTTTGATGGGGACAGTGCAGAGGGAGCTTTACTCTGTATCTAACCCCGTGCTGAAGCTGTCCTGGGAGTGTTTGATGGGGACAGTGCAGAGGGAGCTTTGCTCTGTATCTAACCCCGTGCTGTACCTGTCCTGGGAGTGTTTGATGGGGACAGTGTAGAGGGAGCTTTAGTCTGTATCTAACCCCGTACTGTACCTGTCCTGGGAGTGTTTGATGGGGACAGTGCAGAGGGAGCTTTACTCTGTATCTAACGCCGTGCTGTACCTGTCCTGGGAGTGTTTGATGGGGACAGTGCAGAGGGAGCTTTACTCTGTATCTAACCCCGTGCTGTACCTGTCCTGGGAGTGTTTGATGGGGACAGTGTAGAGGGAGCTTTACTCTGTATCTAACCCCGTGCTGTACCTGTCCTGGGAGTGTTTGATGGGGACAGTGCAGAGGGAGCTGTACTCTGGATCTAACCCCGTGCTGTACCTGTCCTGGGAGTGTTTGATGGGGACAGTGTAGAGGGAGCTTTACTCTGTATCTAACCCAGTGCTGTACCTCTCCTGGGAGTGTTTGATGGGGACAGTGTAGAGGGAGCTTTACTCTGTATCTAACCCCGTGCTGTACCTGTCCTAGGAGTGTTTGATGGGGACAGTGTAGAGGGAGCTTTACTCTGTATCTAACCCCGTACTGTACCTGTCCTGGGAGTGTTTGATGGGGACAGTGCAGAGGGAGCTTTACTCTGTATCTAACCCCGTGCTGTACCTGTCCTGGGAGTGTTTGATGGGGACAGTGTAGAGGGAGCTTTACTCTGTATCGAACCACGTGCTGTACCTGTCCTGGGAGTGTTTGATGGGGACAGTGTAGAGGGAGCTTTACTCTGTATCTAACCCCGTGCTGAAGCTGTCCTGGGAGTGTTTGATGGGGACAGTGCAGAGGGAGCTTTGCTCTATATCTAACCCCGTGCTGTACCTGTCCTGGGAGTGTTTGATGGGGACAGTGTAGAGGGTGCTTTACTCTGTATCTAACCCCGTACTGTACCTGTCCTGGGAGTGTTTGATGGGGACAGTGTAGAGGGAGCTTTACTCTGTATCTAACCCCGTACTGTACCTGTCCTGGGAGTGTTTGATGGGGACAGTGCAGAGGGAGCTTTACTCTGTATCTAACCCCGTACTGTACCTGTCCTGGGAGTGTTTGATGGGGACAGTGCAGAGGGAGCTTTACTCTGTATCTAACCCCGTGCTGTACCTGTCCTGGGAGTGTTTGATGGGGACAGTGTAGAGGGAGCTTTACTCTGTGTCTAACCCCGTGCTGTACCTGTCCTGGGAGTGTTTAATGGGGACAGTTTAGAGGGAGCTTTACTCTATATCTAACCCCGTGCTGTACCTGTCATGGGAGTGTTTGATGGGGACAGTGTAGAGGGAACTTTAGTCTGTATCTAACCCCGTGCTGTACCTGTCCTGGGAGTGTTTGATGGGGACAGTGTAGAGGTAGCTTTACTCTGTATCGAACCACGTGCTGTACCTGTCCTGGGAGTGTTTGATGGGGACTGTGTAGAGGGAGCTTTACTCTGTATCTAACCCCGTGCTGTACCTGTCCTGGGAGTGTTTGATGGGGACAGTGTAGAGGGAGCTTTACTCTGTATCTAACCCCGTGCTGTCCCTGTCCTGGAAGTGTTTAATGGGGACAGTGTAGAGGGAGCTTTACTCTGTGTCTAACCCCGTGCTGTACCTGTCCTGTGAGTGTTTGATGGGGACAGTGTAGAGGGAGCTTTACTCTATATCTAACCCCGTGCTGTACCTGTCATGGGAGTGTTTGATGGGGACAGTGTAGAGGGAACTTTACTCTGTATCTTACCCCGTGCTGTACCTGTCCTGGGAGTGTTTGATGGGGACAGTGTAGAGGGAGCTTTACTCTGTATCTAACCCCATGCTGTACCTGTCCTGGGAGTGTTTGATGGGGACAGTGCAGAGGGAGCTTTACTCTGTATCTAACCCCGTGCTGTACCTGTCCTGGGAGTGTTTGATGGGGACAGTGTGGAGGGAGCTTTACTCTGTATCAAACCGCATTCTGTACCTGTGCTGGGAGTGTTTGATGGGGACAGTGTAGTGGGAGCTTTATTCTGTATCTAACCCCGTGCTGTACCTGTCCTGGGAGTGTTTGATGGGGACAGTTTAGATGGAGCTTTACTCTGTATCTAACGCCGTGCTGTACCTGTCCTGGGAGTGTTTGTTGGGGACAGTGTAGAGGGAGCTTTACTCTGTATCTAACCCCGTGCTGTACCTGTCCTGGGAGTTTTTGATGGGGACAGTGTAGAGGGAGCTTTACTCTGTATCGAACCACGTGCTGTACCTGTCCTGGGAGTGTTTGATGGGGACAGCGTAGAGGGAGCTTTACTCTGTATCTAACCCCGTGCTGTACCTGTCCTGGGAGTGTTTGATGGGGACAGTGTAGAGGGAGCTTTACTCTGTATCTAACCCCGTGCTGAAGCTGTCCTGGGAGTGTTTGATGGGGACAGTGCAGAGGGAGCTTTGCTCTGTATCTAACCCCGTGCTGTACCTGTCCTGGGAGTGTTTGATGGGGACAGTGTAGAGGGAGCTTTAGTCTGTATCTAACCCCGTACTGTACCTGTCCTGGGAGTGTTTGATGGGGACAGTGCAGAGGGAGCTTTACTCTGTATCTAACGCCGTGCTGTACCTGTCCTGGGAGTGTTTGATGGGGACAGTGCAGAGGGAGCTTTACTCTGTATCTAACCCCGTGCTGTACCTGTCCTGGGAGTGTTTGATGGGGACAGTGTAGAGGGAGCTTTACTCTGTATCTAACCCCGTGCTGTACCTGTCCTGGGAGTGTTTGATGGGGACAGTGCAGAGGGAGCTGTACTCTGGATCTAACCCCGTGCTGTACCTGTCCTGGGAGTGTTTGATGGGGACAGTGTAGAGGGAGCTTTACTCTGTATCTAACCCCGTGCTGTACCTCTCCTGGGAGTGTTTGATGGGGACAGTGTAGAGGGAGCTTTACTCTGTATCTAACCCCGTACTGTACCTGTCCTGGGAGTGTTTGATGGGGACAGTGTAGAGGGAGCTTTACTCTGTATCTAACCCCGTACTGTACCTGTCCTGGGAGTGTTTGATGGGGACAGTGCAGAGGGAGCTTTACTCTGTATCTAACCCCGTGCTGTACCTGTCCTGGGAGTGTTTGATGGGGACAGTGTAGAGGGAGCTTTACTCTGTATCAAACCGCATTCTGTACCTGTCCTGGGAGTGTTTGATGGGGACAGTGTAGTGGGAGCTTTATTCTGTATCTAACCCCGTGCTGTACCTGTCCTGGGAGTGTTTGATGGGGACAGTTTAGATGGAGCTTTACTCTGTATCTAACGCCGTGCTGTACCTGTCCTGGGAGTGTTTGTTGGGGACATTGTAGAGGGAGCTTTACTCTGTATCTAACCCCGTGCTGTACCTGTCCTGGGAGTTTTTGATGGGGACAGTGTAGAGGGAGCTTTACTCTGTATCGAACCACGTGCTGTACCTGTCCTGGGAGTGTTTGATGGGGACAGCGTAGAGGGAGCTTTACTCTGTATCTAACCCCGTGCTGTACCTGTCCTGGGAGTGTTTGATGGGGACAGTGTAGAGGGAGCTTTACTCTGTATCTAACCCCGTGCTGAAGCTGTCCTGGGAGTGTTTGATGGGGACAGTGCAGAGGGAGCTTTGCTCTGTATCTAACCCCGTGCTGTACCTGTCCTGGGAGTGTTTGATGGGGACAGTGTAGAGGGAGCTTTAGTCTGTATCTAACCCCGTACTGTACCTGTCCTGGGAGTGTTTGATGGGGACAGTGCAGAGGGAGCTTTACTCTGTATCTAACGCCGTGCTGTACCTGTCCTGGGAGTGTTTGATGGGGACAGTGCAGAGGGAGCTTTACTCTGTATCTAACCCCGTGCTGTACCTGTCCTGGGAGTGTTTGATGGGGACAGTGTAGAGGGAGCTTTACTCTGGATCTAACCCCGTGCTGTACCTGTCCTGGGAGTGTTTGATGGGGACAGTGCAGAGGGAGCTGTACTCTGGATCTAACCCCGTGCTGTACCTGTCCTGGGAGTGTTTGATGGGGACAGTGTAGAGGGAGCTTTACTCTGTATCTAACCCCGTGCTGTACCTCTCCTGGGAGTGTTTGATGGGGACAGTGTAGAGGGAGCTTTACTCTGTATCTAACCCCGTGCTGTACCTGTCCTGGGAGTGTTTGATGGGGACAGTGTAGAGGGAGCTTTACTCTGTATCTAACCCCGTACTGTACCTGTCCTGGGAGTGTTTGATGGGGACAGTGCAGAGGGAGCTTTACTCTGTATCTAACCCCGTGCTGTACCTGTCCTGGGAGTGTTTGATGGGGACAGTGTAGAGGGAGCTTTACTCTGTATCGAACCACGTGCTGTACCTGTCCTGGGAGTGTTTGATGGGGACAGTGTAGAGGGAGCTTTACTCTGTATCGAACCCCGTGCTGAAGCTGTCCTGGGAGTGTTTGATGGGGACAGTGCAGAGGGAGCTTTGCTCTATATCTAACCCCGTGCTGTACCTGTCCTGGGAGTGTTTGATGGGGACAGTGTAGAGGGTGCTTTACTCTGTATCTAACCCCGTACTGTACCTGTCCTGGGAGTGTTTGATGGGGACAGTGTAGAGGGAGCTTTACTCTGTATCTAACCCCGTACTGTACCTGTCCTGGGAGTGTTTGATGGGGACAGTGCAGAGGGAGCTTTACTCTGTATCTAACCCCGTACTGTACCTGTCCTGGGAGTGTTTGATGGGGACAGTGCAGAGGGAGCTTTACTCTGTATCTAACCCCGTGCTGTACCTGTCCTGGGAGTGTTTGATGGGGACAGTGTAGAGGGAGCTTTACTCTGTGTCTAACCCCGTGCTGTACCTGTCCTGGGAGTGTTTAATGGGGACAGTTTAGAGGGAGCTTTACTCTATATCTAACCCCGTGCTGTACCTGTCATGGGAGTGTTTGATGGGGACAGTGTAGAGGGAACTTTAGTCTGTATCTAACCCCGTGCTGTACCTGTCCTGGGAGTGTTTGATGGGGACAGTGTAGAGGTAGCTTTACTCTGTATCGAACCACGTGCTGTACCTGTCCTGGGAGTGTTTGATGGGGACTGTGTCGAGGGAGCTTTACTCTGTATCTAACCCCGTGCTGTACCTGTCCTGGGAGTGTTTGATGGGGACAGTGTAGAGGGAGCTTTACTCTGTATCTAACCCCGTGCTGTCCCTGTCCTGGAAGTGTTTTATGGGGACAGTGTAGAGGGAGCTTTACTCTGTGTCTAACCCCGTGCTGTACCTGTCCTGTGAGTGTTTGATGGGGACAGTGTAGAGGGAGCTTTACTCTATATCTAACCCCGTGCTGTACCTGTCATGGGAGTGTTTGATGGGGACAGTGTAGAGGGAACTTTACTCTGTATCTAACCCCGTGCTGTACCTGTCCTGGGAGTGTTTGATGGGGACAGTGTAGAGGGAGCTTTACTCTGTATCTAACCCCATGCTGTACCTGTCCTGGGAGTGTTTGATGGGGACAGTGTAGAGGGAGCTTTGCTCAGTATCTAACCCCGTGCTGTACCTGTCCTGTGAGTGTTTGATGGGGACACTGTAGAGGGTTCTTTACTCTGTATCTAACACCGTGCTGTACCTTTCCTGGGAGTGTTTGATGGGGACAGTGTAGTGGGAGCTTTACTCGGTATCTCACCCTGTGCTGTACCTGTCCTGGGAGTGTTTGATGGGGACAGTGTAGAGGGAGCTTTACTCTGTATCTAACCCAGTGCTGTACCTGTCCTGGGAGTGTTTGAAGGGTGACAGTGTAGAGGGAGCTTTACTCTGTATCTAACGCCGTGCTGTACCTGTCCTGGGAGTGTTTGATGGGGACAGTGTAGAGGGAGTTTTACTCTGTATCTAACCCCGTGCTGCACCTGTCCTGGGAGTGTTTGATGGGGACAGTGTAGAGGGAGCTTTACTCTGTATCTAACCCCGTGCTGTACCTGTCCTGGGAGTGTTTGATGGGTGACAGTGGAGAGGGAGCTTTACTCTGTATCTAACGCCGTGCTGTACCTGTCCTGGGAGTGTTTGATGGGGACAGTGTAGAGGGAGCTTTACTCTGGATCTAAACCCGTGCTGTACCTGTCCTGGGAGTGTTTGATGGGGACAGTGTAGAGGGAGCTTTACTCTGTATCTAACCCCGTGCTGTACCTGTCCTGGGAGTGTTTGATGGGGACAGTGCAGAGGGAGCTGTACTCTGTATCTAACCCCGTGCTGTACCTGTCCTGGGGGCGTTTGATGGGGACAGTGTAGATGGAACTTTACTCTGTATCTAACCACATGCTGTACCTGTCCTGGGAGTGTTTGATGGGGACAGTGTAGAGGGAGCTCTACTCTGTATCTAACCCCGTGCTGTACCTGTCCTGGGAGTGTTTGATGGGGACAGTGTAGAGGGAGCTTTACTCTGTATTAAACCGCGTTCTGTACCTGTCCTGGGAGTGTTTGATGGGGACAGTGTAGTGGGAGCTTTATTCTGTATCTAACCCCGTGATGTACCTGTCCTGGGAGTGTTTGATGGGGACAGTGTAGATGGAGCTTTACTCTGTATCTAACGCCGTGCTGTATCTGTCCTGGGAGTGTTTGTTGGGGACAGTGTAGAGGGAGCTTTACTCTGTATCTAACCCCGTACTGTACCTGTCCTGGGAGTGTTTGATGGGGACAGTGCAGAGGGAGCTTTACACTGTGTCTAACCCCGTGCTGTACCTGTCCTGGGAGTGTTTAATGGGGACAGTTTAGAGGGAGCTTTACTCTATATCTAACCCCGTGCTGTACCTGTCATGGGAGTGTTTGATGGGGACAGTGTAGAGGGAACTTTAGTCTGTATCTAACCCCGTGCTGTACCTGTCCTGGGAGTGTTTGATGGGGACAGTGTAGAGGTAGCTTTACTCTGTATCGAACCACGTGCTGTACCTGTCCTGGGAGTGTTTGATGGGGACTGTGTAGAGGGAGCTTTACTCTGTATCTAACCCCGTGCTGTACCTGTCCTGGGAGTGTTTGATGGGGACAGTGTAGAGGGAGCTTTACTCTGTATCTAACCCCGTGCTGTCCCTGTCCTGGAAGTGTTTTATGGGGACAGTGTAGACGGAGCTTTACTCTGTGTCTAACCCCGTGCTGTACCTGTCCTGTGAGTGTTTGATGGGGACAGTGTAGAGGGAGCTTTACTCTACATCTAACCCCGTGCTGTACCTGTCATGGGAGTGTTTGATGGGGACAGTGTAGAGGGAACTTTACTCTGTATCTAACCCCGTGCTGTACCTGTCCTGGGAGTGTTTGATGGGGACAGTGTAGAGGGAGCTTTACTCTGTATCTAACCCCATGCTGTACCTGTCCTGGGAGTGTTTGATGGGGACAGTGTAGAGGGAGCTTTGCTCAGTATCTAACCCCGTGCTGTACCTGTCCTGTGAGTGTTTGATGGGGACACTGTAGAGGGTTCTTTACTCTGTATCTAACACCGTGCTGTACCTTTCCTGGGAGTGTTTGATGGGGACAGTGTAGTGGGAGCTTTACTCGGTATCTCACCCTGTGCTGTACCTGTCCTGGGAGTGTTTGATGGGGACAGTGTAGAGGGAACTTTACTCTGTATCTAACGCAGTGCTGTACCTGTCCTGGGAGTGTTTGAAGGGTGACAGTGTAGAGGGAGCTTTACTCTGTATCTAACGCCGTGCTGTACCTGTCCTGGGAGTGTTTGATGGGGACAGTGTAGAGGGAGTTTTACTCTGTATCTAACCCCGTGCTGCACCTGTCCTGGGAGTGTTTGATGGGGACAGTGTAGAGGGAGCTTTACTCTGTATCTAACCCCGTGCTGTACCTGTCCTGGGAGTGTTTGATGGGTGACAGTGGAGAGGGAGCTTTACTCTGTATCTAACGCCGTGCTGTACCTGTCCTGGGAGTGTTTGATGGGGACAGTGTAGAGGGAGCTTTACTCTGGATCTAAACCCGTGCTGTACCTGTCCTGGGAGTGTTTGATGGGGACAGTGTAGAGGGAGCTTTACTCTGTATCTAACCCCGTGCTGTACCTGTCCTGGGAGTGTTTGATGGGGACAGTGCAGAGGGAGCTGTACTCTGTATCTAACCCCGTGCTGTACCTGTCCTGGGAGCGTTTGATGGGGACAGTGTAGATGGAACTTTACTCTGTATCTAACCACATGCTGTACCTGTCCTGGGAGTGTTTGATGGGGACAGTGTAGAGGGAGCTCTACTCTGTATCTAACCCCGTGCTGTACCTGTCCTGGGAGTGTTTGATGGGGACAGTGTAGAGGGAGCTTTACTCTGTATTAAACCGCGTTCTGTACCTGTCCTGGGAGTGTTTGATGGGGACAGTGTAGTGGGAGCTTTATTCTGTATCTAACCCCGTGATGTACCTGTCCTGGGAGTGTTTGATGGGGACAGTGTAGATGGAGCTTTACTCTGTATCTAACGCCGTGCTGTATCTGTCCTGGGAGTGTTTGTTGGGGACAGTGTAGAGGGAGCTTTACTCTGTATCTAACCCCGTACTGTACCTGTCCTGGGAGTGTTTGATGGGGACAGTGCAGAGGGAGCTTTTCTCTGTATCTAACCCCGTGCTGTACCTGTCCTGGAAGTGTTTGATGGGGACAGTGTAGAGGGAGCTTTACTCTGTATCGAACCATGTGCTGTACCTGTCCTGGGAGTGTTTGATGTGGACAGTGTAGAGGGAGCTTTACTCTGTATCTAACCCCGTGCTGTACCTGTCCTGGGAGTGTTTGATGGGGACAGTGTAGAGGGAGCTTTACTCTGTATCTAACCCCGTGCTGAAGCTGTCCTGGGAGTGTTTGATGGGGACAGTGCAGAGGGAGCTTTGCTCTATATCTAACCCCGTGCTGTACCTGTCCTGGGAGTGTTTGATGGGGACAGTGTAGAGGGAGCTTTACTCTGTATCTAACCCCGTACTGTACCTGTCCTGGGAGTGTTTGATGGGGACAGTGTAGAGGGAGCTTTACTCTGTATCTAACCCCGTACTGTACCTGTCCTGGGAGTGTTTGATGGGGACAGTGCAGAGGGAGCTTTACTCTGTATCTAACCCCGTACTGTACCTGTCCTGGGAGTGTTTGATGGGGACAGTGCAGAGGGAGCTTTACTCTGTATCTAACCCCGTGCTGTACCTGTCCTGGGAGTGTTTGATGGGGACAGTGTAGAGGGAGCTTTACTCTGTATCTAACCCCGTGCTGTACCTGTCCTGGGAGTGTTTTATAGGGACAGTGTAGAGGGAGCTTTACTCTGTGTCTAACCCCGTGCTGTACCTGTCCTGGGAGTGTTTAATGGGGACAGTTTAGAGGGAGCTTTACTCTATATCTAACCCCGTGCTGTACCTGTCATGGGAGTGTTTGATGGGGACAGTGTAGAGGGAACTTTAGTCTGTATCTAACCCCGTGCTGTACCTGTCCTGGGAGTGTTTGATGGGGACAGTGTAGAGGTAGCTTTACTCTGTATCGAACCACGTGCTGTACCTGTCCTGGGAGTGTTTGATGGGGACTGTGTAGAGGGAGCTTTACTCTGTATCTAACCCCGTGCTGTACCTGTCCTGGGAGTGTTTGATGGGGACAGTGTAGAGGGAGCTTTACTCTGTATCTAACCCCGTGCTGTCCCTGTCCTGGAAGTGTTTTATGGGGACAGTGTAGAGGGAGCTTTACTCTGTGTCTAACCCCGTGCTGTACCTGTCCTGTGAGTGTTTGATGGGGACAGTGTAGAGGGAGCTTTACTCTATATCTAGCCCCGTGCTGTACCTGTCATGGGAGTGTTTGATGGGGACAGTGTAGAGGGAACTTTACTCTGTATCTAACCCCGTGCTGTACCTGTCCTGGGAGTGTTTGATGGGGACAGTGTAGAGGGTTCTTTACTCTGTATCTAACACCGTGCTGTACCTTTCCTGGGAGTGTTTGATGGGGACAGTGTAGTGGGAGCTTTACTCGGTATCTCACCCTGTGCTGTACCTGTCCTGGGAGTGTTTGATGGGGACAGTGTAGAGGGAGCTTTACTCTGTATCTAACCCAGTGCTGTACCTGTCCTGGGAGTGTTTGAAGGGTGACAGTGTAGAGGGAGCTTTACTCTGTATCTAACGCCGTGCTGTACCTGTCCTGGGAGTGTTTGATGGGGACAGTGTAGAGGGAGTTTTACTCTGTATCTAACCCCGTGCTGCACCTGTCCTGGGAGTGTTTGATGGGGACAGTGTAGAGGGAGCTTTACTCTGTATCTAACCCCGTGCTGTACCTGTCCTGGGAGTGTTTGATGGGTGACAGTGGAGAGGGAGCTTTACTCTGTATCTAACGCCGTGCTGTACCTGTCCTGGGAGTGTTTGATGGGGACAGTGCAGAGGGAGCTTTACTCTGTATCTAACCCCGTGCTGTACCTGTCCTGGGAGTGTTTGATGGGGACAGTGTAGAGGGAGCTTTACTCTGTATCTAACCCCGTGCTGTACCTGTCCTGGGAGTGTTTTATGGGGACAGTGTAGAGGGAGCTTTACTCTGTGTCTAACCCCGTGCTGTACCTGTCCTGGGAGTGTTTTATGGGGACAGTTTAGAGGGAGATTTACTCTGGATCTAAACCCGTGCTGTACCTGTCCTGGGAGTGTTTGATGGGGACAGTGTAGAGGGAGCTTTACTCTGTATCTAACCCCGTGCTGTACCTGTCCTGGGAGTGTTTGATGGGGACAGTGCAGAGGGAGCTGTACTCTGTATCGAACCACGTGCTGTACCTGTCCTGGGAGTGTTTTATGGGGACAGTTTAGAGGGAGCTTTACTCTATATCTAACCCCGTGCTGTACCTGTCATGGGAGTGTTTGATGGGGACAGTGTAGAGGGAACTTTACTCTGTATCTAACCCCGTGCTGTACCTGTCCTGGGAGTGTTTGATGGGGGCAGTGTAGAGGGAGCTTTATTCTGTATCGAACCACGTGCTGTACCTGTCCTGGGAGTGTTTGATGGAGACAGTGTAGAGGGAGCTTTACTCTGTATCTAACCCCGTGCTGTACCTGTCCTGGGAGTGTTTGATGGGGACAGTGTAGAGGGAGCTTTACTCTGTATCTAACCCCGTGCTGAAGCTGTCCTGGGAGTGTTTGATTGGGACAGTGCAGAGGGAGCTTTGCTCTGTATCTAACCCCGTGCTGTACCTGTCCTGGGAGTGTTTGATGGGGACAGTGTAGAGGGAGCTTTACTCTGTATCTAACCCCGTGCTGTACCTGTCCTGGGAGTGTTTGATCGGGAGAGTGTAGAGGGAGCTTTTCTCTGTATCTTACTCCGTGCCATACCTGTCCTGGGAGTGTTTGATGGGGACAGTGTAGAGGGAGCTTTACTCTGTATCTAACACCGTGCTGTACCTGTCCTGGGAGTGTCTGATGGGGACAGTGTAGTGGGAGCTTTACTCTGTATCTAACCCTGTGCCGTACCTGTCCTGGGACTGTTTGATGGGGACAGTGTAGAGGGAGCTTTACTCTGTATCTAACCCAGTGCTGTACCTGTCCTGGGAGTGTTTGAAGGGTGACAGTGTAGAGGGAGCTTTACTCTGTATCTAACGCCGTGCTGTACCTGTCCTGGGAGTGTTTGATGGGGACAGTGGACAGGGAGCTTTACTCTGTATCTAACCCAGTGCTGGACCTGTCCTGGGAGTGTTTGAAGGGTGACAGTGTAGAGGGAGCTTTACTCTGTATCTAACGCCGTGCTGTACCTGTCCTGGGAGTGTTTGATGGGGACAGTGGACCGGGAGCTTTACTCTGTATCTAACCCCGTGCTGTACCTGTCCTGGGAGTGTTTGATGGGTGACAGTGTAGAGGGAGCTTTACTCTGTATCTAACGCCGTGCTGTACCTGTCCTGGGAGTGTTTGATGGGGACAGTGTAGAGGGAGCTTTACTCTGTATCTAACCCCGTGCTGCACCTATCCTGGGAGTGTTTGATGGGGACAGTGTAGAGGGAGCTTTACTCTGTATCTAACCCCGTGCTGTACCTGTCCTGGGAGTGTTTGATGGGGACAGTGTAGAGGGAGCTTTACTCTGTATCTAACCCCGTGCTGTACCTGTCCTGGGAGTGTTTGATGGGGACAGTGTCGAGGGAGCTTTACTCTGTATCTAACCCCGTGCTGTACCTGTCCTGGGAGTGTTTGATGTGGACAGTGAAGAGGGAGCTTTACTCTGTATCTAACCCCGTGCTGCACCTGTCCTGGGAGTGTATTATGGGGACAGTGTAGAGGGAGATTTACTCTGTATCTAACCCCGTGCTGTACCTGTTCTGTGAGTGTATTATGGGGACAGTGTAGAGGGAGCATTACTATGCATCTATCCCCTTGCTGGACCTGTCCTGGGAGTGTTTGATGGGGACAGTGTAGAGGGAGCTTTACTCTGGATCTAACCCTGTGCTGTACCTGTCCTGGGAGTGTTTGTTGGGGACAGTGTAGAGGGAGCTTTACTCTGTATCTAACCCCGTACTGTACCTGTCCTGGGAGTGTTTGATGGGGACAGTGCAGAGGGAACTTTACTCTGTATCTAACCCCGTGCTGTACCTGACCTGGGAGTGTTTGAAGGGGACAGTGTAGAGAGAGCTTTACTCTGTATCTAACCCCGTGCTGTACCTGTCCTGGGAGTGTTTGATGGGGACAGTGTAGAGGGAGCTTTACCCTGTATCTAACCCCGTGCTGTACCTGTCCAGTGAGTGTTTGATGTGGACAGTGTATAGGGAGCTTTACTCTGTATCTGACCCTGTGATGTACCTGTCCTGGGAGTGTTTGATGGCGACAGTGTAGAGGGAGCTGTACTCTGTATCTAACCCCGTGGTGTACCTGGCCTGGGAGTATTTGATGGGAACAGTGTAGAGGGAGCTTTGCTCTGTATCTAACCCCGTGCTGTACCTGTCCTGGGTGTGTTTGCTGGGGACACTGTAGAGGGAGCTTTACTCTGTATCTAACCCCGTGCTGTACCTGTCCTGGGAGTGTTTGATGGGGACAGTGTAGAGGGAGCTTTACTCTGTATCTAACCCCGTGCTGTACCTGTCCTGGGAGTGTTTGATGGGGACAGTGTAGAGGGAGGTTTACTCTGTATCTAACCCCGTGCTTTACCTGTCCTGGGAGTGTTTGTTGGGGACAGTGTAGAGGGAGCTTTGCTCTGTATCTAACCCCGTGCTGTACCTGTCCTGTGAGTATTTTATGGGGACAGTGTAGAGGGAGCTTTCCTCTGTATCTAACCCCTTGCTGTACCTGTCCTGGGAATGTTTGATGGGGACACTGTAGAGGGAGCTTTACTCTGTATCTAACACCGTGCTGTACCTGTCCTGGGAGTGTTTGATGGGTGACAGTGTAGAGGGAGCTTTACTCTGTATCTAACCCCGTGTTGTACCTGTCCTGGGAGTGTTTGATGGGGACAGTGTAGAGGAAGCTTTACTCTGTATCTAACCCAGTTCTGAACCTGTCCTGGGAGTGTTTGATGGGGACAGTGTAGAGGGAGCTTTGCTCTGTATCTAACCCCGTGCTGTACCTGTCCTGGAAATGTTTGATGGGGACAGTGTAGAGGAAGCTTTACTCTGTATCTAACCCCGTGCTGTACCTGTCCTGGGAGTGTTTGATCGGGACAGTGTAGATGGAGCTTTACTCTGTATCTAACTCCGTGCCGTACCTGTCCTGGGAGTGTTTGATGGGGACATTGCAGAGGGAGATTTACTCTGTATCTAACCCCGTGCTGTACCTGTCCTGGGAGTGTTTGATGGGGATAGTGTAGAGAAGCTTTACTCTGTATCTAACCCCGTGCTGTACCTGTCCTGGGAGTGTTTAATGGGGACAGTGTGGAGTGAGCTTTACTCTGTATCTGACCCAGTGCTGTACCTGTCCTGGGAGTGTTTGATGGAGACAGTGTAGAGGGAGCTGTACTCTGTATGAAACCCCGTGCTGTACCTGTGCTGGGAGTGTTTGATGGGGACATTGTAGAGGGAGCCTTGCTCTGTATCTAACCCCGTGCTGTACCTGTCCTGTGAGTGTTTAATGGGGACAGTGTAGAGGGAGCTTTCCTCTGTTTCTAACCCCGTGCTGTACCTGTCCTGGGAGTGTTTGATGGGGACAGTGTAGAGGGAGCTTTACTCTGTATCTAACACCGTGCTGTACCTGTCCTGGGAGTGTCTGATGGGGACAGTGTAGTGGGAACTTTGCTCTGTATCTAACCCCGTGCTGTACCTGTCCTGGGAGTGTTTGATGGGTGCAGTGTAGAGGGAGCTTTACTCTGTATCGAACCACGTGCTGTACCTGTCCTGGGAGTGTTTGATGGGGACAGTGTAGAGGGAGCTTTACTCTGTATCTAACCCCGTGCTGAACCTGTCCTGGGAGTGTTTGATGGGGACAGTGTAGAGGGAGCTTTACTCTGTATCTAACCCCGTGCTGAAGCTGTCCTGGGAGTGTTTGATGGGGACAGTGCAGAGGGAGCTTTGCTCTGTATCTAACCCCGTGCTGTACCTGTCCTGGGAGTGTTTGATGGGGGCAGTGTAGAGGGAGCTTTACTCTGTATCTAACCCCGTGCTGTACCTGTCCTGGGAGTGTTTGATCGGGAGAGTGTAGAGGGAGCTTTACTCTGTATCTAACCCCGTACTGTACCTGTCCTGGGAGTGTTTGATGGGGACAGTGCAGAGGGAGCTTTACTCTGTATCTAACCCCGTACTGTACCTGTCCTGGGAGTGTTTGATGGGGACAGTGCAGAGGGAGCTTTACTCTGTATCTAACCCCGTGCTGTACCTGTCCTGGGAGTGTTTGATGGGGACAGTGTAGAGGGAGCTTTACTCTGTATCTAACCCCGTGCTGTAGTCCTGGGAGTGTTTTATGGGGACAGTGTAGAGGGAGCTTTACTCTGTGTCTAACCCCGTGCTGTACCTGTCCTGGGAGTGTTTAATGGGGACAGTTTAGAGGGAGCTTTACTCTATATCTAACCCCGTGCTGTACCTGTCATGGGAGTGTTTGATGGGGACAGTGTAGAGGGAACTTTACTCTGTATCTAACCCCGTGCTGTACCTGTCCTGGGAGTGTTTGATGGGGACAGTGTAGAGGTAGCTTTACTCTGTATCGAACCACGTGCTGTACCTGTCCTGGGAGTGTTTGATGGGGACTGTGTAGAGGGAGCTTTACTCTGTATCTAACCCCGTGCTGTACCTGTCCTGGGAGTGTTTGATGGGGACAGTGTAGAGGGAGCTTTACTCTGTATCTAACCCCGTGCTGTCCCTGTCCTGGAAGTGTTTTATGGGGACAGTGTAGAGGGAGCTTTACTCTGTGTCTAACCCCGTGCTGTACCTGTCCTGGGAGTGTTTGATGGGGACAGTGTAGAGGGAGCTTTACTCTATATCTAACCCCGTGCTGTACCTGTCATGGGAGTGTTTGATGGGGACAGTGTAGAGGGAACTTTACTCTGTATCTAACCCCGTGCTGTACCTGTCCTGGGAGTGTTTGATGGGGACAGTGTAGAGGGAGCTTTACTCTGTATCTAACCCCATGCTGTACCTGTCCTGGGAGTGTTTGATGGGGACAGTGTAGAGGGAGCTTTGCTCAGTATCTAACCCCGTGCTGTACCTGTCCTGTGAGTGTTTGATGGGGACACTGTAGAGGGTTCTTTACTCTGTATCTAACACCGTGCTGTACCTTTCCTGGGAGTGTTTGATGGGGACAGTGTAGTGGGAGCTTTACTCGGTATCTCACCCTGTGCTGTACCTGTCCTGGGAGTGTTTGATGGGGACAGTGTAGAGGGAGCTTTACTCTGTATCTAACCCAGTGCTGTACCTGTCCTGGGAGTGTTTGAAGGGTGACAGTGTAGAGGGAGCTTTACTCTGTATCTAACGCCGTGCTGTACCTGTCCTGGGAGTGTTTGATGGGGACAGTGTAGAGGGAGTTTTACTCTGTATCTAACCCCGTGCTGCACCTGTCCTGGGAGTGTTTGATGGGGACAGTGTAGAGGGAGCTTTACTCTGTATCTAACCCCATGCTGTACCTGTCCTGGGAGTGTTTGATGGGTGACAGTGTAGAGGGAGCTTTACTCTGTATCTAACGCCGTGCTGTACCTGTCCTGGGAGTGTTTGATGGGGACAGTGTAGAGGGAGCTTTACTCTGGATCTAACCCCGTGCTGTACCTGTCCTGGGAGTGTTTGATGGGGACAGTGTAGAGGGAGCTTTACTCTGTATCTAACCCCGTGCTGTACCTGTCCTGGGAGTGTTTGATGGGGACAGTGTAGAGGGAGCTCTACTCTGTATCTAACCCCGTGCTGTACCTGTCCTGGGAGTGTTTGATGGGGACAGTGTAGAGGGAGCTTTACTCTGTATCAAACCGCGTTCTGTACCTGTCCTGGGAGTGTTTGATGGGGACAGTGTAGTGGGAGCTTTATTCTGTATCTAACCCCGTGCTGTACCTGTCCTGGGAGTGTTTGATGGGGACAGTGTAGATGGAGCTTTACTCTGTATCTAACGCCGTGCTGTAGCTGTCCTGGGAGTGTTTGTTGGGGACAGTGTAGAGGGAGCTTTACTCTGTATCTAACCCCGTACTGTACCTGTCCTGGGAGTGTTTGATGGGGACAGTGTAGATGGAGCTTTACTCTGTATCTAACGCCGTGCTGTACCTGTCCTGGGAGTGTTTGTTGGGGACAGTGTAGAGGGAGCTTTACTCTGTATCTAACCCCGTACTGTACCTGTCCTGGGAGTGTTTGATGGGGACAGTGCAGAGGGAGCTTTTCTCTGTATCTAACCCCGTGCTGTACCTGTCCTGGAAGTGTTTGATGGGGACAGTGTAGAGGGAGCTTTACTCTGTATCGAACCACGTGCTGTACCTGTCCTGGGAGTGTTTGAAGGGGACAGTGTAGAGAGAGCTTTACTCTGTATCTAACCCCGTGCTGTACCTGTCCTGGGAGTGTTTGATGGGGACAGTGTAGAGGAAGCTTTACTCTGTATCTAACCCCGTGCTGTACCTGTCCAGTGAGTGTTTGATGGGGACAGTGTAGAGGGAGCTTTACTCTGTATCTAACCCCGTGCTGTACCTGTCCTGGGAGTGTTTGATAGGGACAGTGTAGAGGGAGCTTTACTCTGTGTCTAACCCCGTGCTGTACCTGTCCTGGGAGTGTTTGATGAGGACAGTATGGAGGGAGCTTTACTCTGTATCTAACCCCGTGCTGAAGCTGTCCTGGGAGTGTTTGATGGGGACAGTGTAGAGGGAGCTTTGCTCTGTATCTAACCCCGTGCTGTACCTGTCCTGGGAGTGTTTGATGGGGACAGTGTAGAGTGAGCTTTACTCTGTATCTAACCCTGTGCTGTACCTGTCCTGGGAGTGTTTGATCGGGAGAGTGTAGAGGGAGCTTTTCTCTGTATCTAACTCCGTGCCGTACCTGTCCTGGGAGTGTTTGATGGGGACAGTGTAGAGGGAGCTTTACTCTGTATCTAACCCCGTGCTGTACCTATCCTGGGAGTGTTTAATGGGGACAGTGTAGAGCGAGCTTTACTCTGTATCTGAACCTGTGATGTACCTGTCCTGGGAGTGTTTGATGGCGACAGTGTAGAGGGAGCTTTACTCTGTATCTAACCCCGTACTGTACCTGTCCTGGGAGTGTTTGATGGGGACAGTGCAGAGGGAGCTTTTCTCTGTATCTAACCCCGTGCTGTACCTGTCCTGGAAGTGTTTGATGGGGACAGTGTAGAGGGAGCTTTACTCTGTATCGAACCCCGTACTGTACCTGTCCTGGGAGTGTTTGATGGGGACAGTGCAGAGGGAGCTTTACTCTGTATCTAACCCCGTACTGTACCTGTCCTGGGAGTGTTTGATGGGGACAGTGCAGAGGGAGCTTTACTCTGTATCTAACCCCGTGCTGTACCTGTCCTGGGAATGTTTGATGGGGACAGTGTAGAGGGAGCTTTACTCTGTATCTAACCCCGTGCTGTACCTGTCCTGGGAGTGTTTTATGGGGACAGTGTAGAGGGAGCTTTACTCTGTGTCTAACCCCGTGCTGTACCTGTCCTGGGAGTGTTTAATGGGGACAGTTTAGAGGGAGCTTTACTCTATATCTAACCCCGTGCTGTACCTGTCATGGGAGTGTTTGATGGGGACAGTGTAGAGGGAACTTTACTCTGTATCTAACCCCGTGCTGTACCTGTCCTGGGAGTGTTTGATGGGGACAGTGTAGAGGTAGCTTTACTCTGTATCGAACCACGTGCTGTACCTGTCCTGGGAGTGTTTGATGGGGACTGTGTAGAGGGAGCTTTACTCTGTATCTAACCCCGTGCTGTACCTGTCCTGGGAGTGTTTGATGGGGACAGTGTAGAGGGAGCTTTACTCTGTATCTAACCCCGTGCTGTCCCTGTCCTGGAAGTGTTTTATGGGGACAGTGTAGAGGGAGCTTTACTCTGTGTCTAACCCCGTGCTGTACCTGTCCTGGGAGTGTTTGATGGGGACAGTGTAGAGGGAGCTTTACTCTATATCTAACCCCGTGCTGTACCTGTCATGGGAGTGTTTGATGGGGACAGTGTAGAGGGAACTTTACTCTGTATCTAACCCCGTGCTGTACCTGTCCTGGGAGTGTTTGATGGGGACAGTGTAGAGGGAGCTTTACTCTGTATCTAACCCCATGCTGTACCTGTCCTGGGAGTGTTTAATGGGGACAGTGTAGAGGGAACTTTGCTCAGTATCTAACCCCGTGCTGTACCTGTCCTGTGAGTGTTTGATGGGGACACTGTAGAGGGTTCTTTACTCTGTATCTAACACCGTGCTGTACCTTTCCTGGGAGTGTTTGATGGGGACAGTGTAGTGGGAGCTTTACTCGGTATCTCACCCTGTGCTGTACCTGTCCTGGGAGTGTTTGATGGGGACAGTGTAGAGGGAGCTTTACTCTGTATCTAACGCCGTGCTGTACCTGTCCTGGGAGTGTTTGAAGGGTGACAGTGTAGAGGGAGCTTTACTCTGTATCTAACGCCGTGCTGTACCTGTCCTGGGAGTGTTTGATGGGGACAGTGTAGAGGGAGTTTTACTCTGTATCTAACCCCGTGCTGCACCTGTCCTGGGAGTGTTTGATGGGGACAGTGTAGAGGGAGCTTTACTCTGTATCTAACCCCGTGCTGTACCTGTCCTGGGAGTGTTTGATGGGTGACAGTGTAGAGGGAGCTTTACTCTGTATCTAACGCCGTGCTGTACCTGTCCTGGGAGTGTTTGATGGGGACAGTGTAGAGGGAGCTTTACTCTGGATCTAACCCCGTGCTGTACCTGTCCTGGGAGTGTTTGATGGGGACAGTGTAGAGGGAGCTTTACTCTGTATCTAACCCCGTGCTGTACCTGTCGTGGGAGTGTTTGATGGGTACATTGTAGAGGGAGCTTTGCTCTGTATCTAACCCCGTGCTGTACCTGTCCTGTGAGTGTTTAATGGGGACAGTGTATAGGGAGCTTTCCTCTGTATCTAACCCCGTGCTGTACCTGTCCTGGGAGTGTTTGATGGGGACAGTGTAGAGGGAGCTTTACTCTGCATCTAACACCGTGCTGTACCTGTCCTGGGAGTGTCTGATGGGGACAGTGTAGTGGGAACTTTGCTCTGTATCTAACCCCGTGCTGTACCTGTCCTGGGAGTGTTTGATGGGGGCAGTGTAGAGGGAGCTTTACTCTGTATCGAACCACGTGCTGTACCTGTCCTGGGAGTGTTTGATGGGGACAGTGTAGAGGGAGCTTTACTCTGTATCTAACCCCGTGCTGAACCTGTCCTGGGAGTGTTTGATGGGGACAGTGTAGAGGGAGCTTTACTCTGTATCTAACCCCGTGCTGAAGCTGTCCTGGGAGTGTTTGATGGGGACAGTGCAGAGGGAGCTTTGCTCTGTATCTAACCCCGTGCTGTACCTGTCCTGGGAGTGTTTGATGGGGGCAGTGTAGAGGGAGCTTTACTCTGTATCTAACCCCGTGCTGTACCTGTCCTGGGAGTGTTTGATCGGGAGAGTGTAGAGGGAGCTTTTCTCTGTATCTAACTCCGTGCCATACCTGTCCTGGGAGTGTTTGATGGGGACAGTGTAGAGGGAGCGTTACTCTGTATCTAACACTGTGCTGTACCTGTCCTGGGAGTGTCTGATGGGGACAGTGTAGTGGGAGCTTTACTCTGTATCTAACCCTGTGCTGTACCTGTCCTGGGAGTGTTTGATGGGGACAGTGTAGAGGGAGCTTTACTCTGTATCTAACCCCGTACTGTACCTGTCCTGGGAGTGTTTGATGGGGACAGTGCAGAGGGAGCTTTACTCTGTATCTAACCCCGTACTGTACCTGTCCTGGGAGTGTTTGATGGGGACAGTGCAGAGGGAGCTTTACTCTGTATCTAACCCCGTGCTGTACCTGTCCTGGGAGTGTTTGATGGGGACAGTGTAGAGGGAGCTTTACTCTGTATCTAACCCCGTGCTGTACCTGTCCTGGGAGTGTTTTATGGGGACAGTGTAGAGGGAGCTTTACTCTGTGTCTAACCCCGTGCTGTGCCTGTCCTGGGAGTGTTTAATGGGGACAGTTTAGAGGGAGCTTTACTCTATATCTAACTCCGTGCTGTACCTGTCATGGGAGTGTTTGATGGGGACAGTGTAGAGGGAACTTTACTCTGTATCTAACCCCGTGCTGTACCTGTCCTGGGAGTGTTTGATGGGGACAGTGTAGAGGTAGCTTTACTCTGTATCGAACCACGTGCTGTACCTGTCCTGGGAGTGTTTGATGGGGACTGTGTAGAGGGAGCTTTACTCTGTATCTAACCCCGTGCTGTACCTGTCCTGGGAGTGTTTGATGGGGACAGTGTAGAGGGAGCTTTACTCTGTATCTAACCCCGTGCTGTCCCTGTCCTGGAAGTGTTTTATGGGGACAGTGTAGAGGGAGCTTTACTCTGTGTCTAACCCCGTGCTGTACCTGTCCTGGGAGTGTTTGATGGGGACAGTGTAGAGGGAGCTTTACTCTATATCTAACCCCGTGCTGTACCTGTCATGGGAGTGTTTGATGGGGACAGTGTAGAGGGAACTTTACTCTGTATCTAACCCCGTGCTGTACCTGTCCTGGGAGTGTTTGATGGGGACAGTGTAGAGGGAGCTTTACTCTGTATCTAACCCCATGCTGTACCTGTCCTGGGAGTGTTTGATGGGGACAGTGTAGAGGGAGCTTTGCTCAGTATCTAACCCCGTGCTGTACCTGTCCTGTGAGTGTTTGATGGGGACACTGTAGAGGGTTCTTTACTCTGTATCTAACACCGTGCTGTACCTTTCCTGGGAGTGTTTGATGGGGACAGTGTAGTGGGAGCTTTACTCGGTAACTCACCCTGTGCTGTACCTGTCCTGGGAGTGTTTGATGGGGACAGTGTAGAGGGAGATTTACTCTGTATCTAACCCAGTGCTGTACCTGTCCTGGGAGTGTTTGAAGGGTGACAGTGTAGAGGGAGCTTTACTCTGTATCTAACGCCGTGCTGTACCTGTCCTGGGAGTGTTTGATGGGGACAGTGTAGAGGGAGTTTTACTCTGTATCTAACCCCGTGCTGCACCTGTCCTGGGAGTGTTTGATGGGGACAGTGTAGAGGGAGCTTTACTCTGTATCTAACCCCATGCTGTACCTGTCCTGGGAGTGTTTGATGGGTGACAGTGTAGAGGGAGCTTTACTCTGTATCTAACGCCGTGCTGTACCTGCCTGGGAGTGTTTGATGGGGACAGTGTAGAGGGAGCTTTACTCTGGATCTAACCCCGTGCTGTACCTGTCCTGGGAGTGTTTGATGGGGACAGTGTAGAGGGAGCTCTACTCTGAATCTAACCCCGTGCTGTACCTGTCCTGGGAGTGTTTGATGGGGACAGTGTAGAGGGAGCTTTACTCTGTATCAAACCGCGTTCTGTACCTGTCCTGGGAGTGTTTGATGGGGACAGTGTAGTGGGAGCTTTATTCTGTATCTAACCCCGTGCTGTACCTGTCCTGGGAGTGTTTGATGGGGACAGTGTAGATGGAGCTTTACTCTGTATCTAACGCCGTGCTGTACCTGTCCTGGGAGTGTTTGTTGGGGACAGTGTAGAGGGAGCTTTACTCTGTATCTAACCCCGTACTGTACCTGTCCTGGGAGTGTTTGATGGGGACAGTGTAGATGGAGCTTTACTCTGTATCTAACGCCGTGCTGTACCTGTCCTGGGAGTGTTTGTTGGGGACAGTGTCGAGGGAGCTTTACTCTGTATCTAACCCCGTACTGTACCTGTCCTGGGAGTGTTTGATGGGGACAGTGCAGAGGGAGCTTTTCTCTGTATCTAACCCCGTGCTGTACCTGTCCTGGAAGTGTTTGATGGGGACAGTGTAGAGGGAGCTTTACTCTGTATCTAACCCCGTGCTGAAGCTGTCCTGGGAGTGTTTGATGGGGACAGTGTAGAGGGAGCTTTGCTCTGTATCTAACCCCGTGCTGTACCTGTCCTGGGAGTGTTTGATGGGGACAGTGTAGAGTGAGCTTTACTCTGTATCTAACCCTGTGCTGTACCTGTCCTGGGAGTGTTTGATCGGGAGAGTGTAGAGGGAGCTTTTCTCTGTATCTAACTCCGTGCCGTACCTGTCCTGGGAGTGTTTGATGGGGACAGTGTAGAGGGAGCTTTACTCTGTATCTAACCCCGTGCTGTACCTGTCCTGGGAGTGTTTAATGGGGACAGTGTAGAGGGAGCTTTACTCTGTATCTGACCCTGTGATGTACCTGTCCTGGGAGTGTTTGATGGCGACAGTGTAGAGGGAGCTTTACTCTGTATCTAACCCCGTACTGTACCTGTCCTGGGAGTGTTTGATGGGGACAGTGCAGAGGGAGCTTTTCTCTGTATCTAACCCCGTGCTGTACCTGTCCTGGAAGTGTTTGATGGGGACAGTGTAGAGGGAGCTTTACTCTGTATCGAACCCCGTACTGTACCTGTCCTGGGAGTATTTGATGGGGACAGTGCAGAGGGAGCTTTACTCTGTATCTAACCCCGTACTGTACCTGTCCTGGGAGTGTTTGATGGGGACAGTGCAGAGGGAGCTTTACTCTGTATCTAACCCCGTGCTGTACCTGTCCTGGGAATGTTTGATGGGGACAGTGTAGAGGGAGCTTTACTCTGTATCTAACCCCGTGCTGTACCTGTCCTGGGAGTGTTTTATGGGGACAGTGTAGAGGGAGCTTTACTCTGTGTCTAACCCCGTGCTGTACCTGTCCTGGGAGTGTTTAATGGGGACAGTTTAGAGGGAGCTTTACTCTATATCTAACCCCGTGCTGTACCTGTCATGGGAGTGTTTGATGGGGACAGTGTAGAGGGAACTTTACTCTGTATCTAACCCCGTGCTGTACCTGTCCTGGGAGTGTTTGATGGGGACAGTGTAGAGGTAGCTTTACTCTGTATCGAACCACGTGCTGTACCTATCCTGGGAGTGTTTGATGGGGACTGTGTAGAGGGAGCTTTACTCTGTATCTAACCCCGTGCTGTACCTGTCCTGGGAGTGTTTGATGGGGACAGTGTAGAGGGAGCTTTACTCTGTATCTAACCCCGTGCTGTCCCTGTCCTGGAAGTGTTTTATGGGGACAGTGTAGAGGGAGCTTTACTCTGTGTCTAACCCCGTGCTGTACCTGTCCTGGGAGTGTTTGATGGGGACAGTGTAGAGGGAGCTTTACTCTATATCTAACCCCGTGCTGTACCTGTCATGGGAGTGTTTGATGGGGACAGTGTAGAGGGAACTTTACTCTGTATCTAACCCCGTGCTGTACCTGTCCTGGGAGTGTTTGATGGGGACAGTGTAGAGGGAGCTTTACTCTGTATCTAACCCCATGCTGTACCTGTCCTGGGAGTGTTTAATGGGGACAGTGTAGAGGGAGTTTTGCTCAGTATCTAACCCCGTGCTGTACCTGTCCTGTGAGTGTTTGATGGGGACACTGTAGAGGGTTCTTTACTCTGTATCTAACACCGTGCTGTACCTTTCCTGGGAGCGTTTGATGGGGACAGTGTAGTGGGAGCTTTACTCGGTATCTCACCCTGTGCTGTACCTGTCCTGGGAGTGTTTGATGGGGACAGTGTAGAGGGAGCTTTACTCTGTATCTAACGCCGTGCTGTACCTGTCCTGGGAGTGTTTGAAGGGTGACAGTGTAGAGGGAGCTTTACTCTGTATCTAACGCCGTGCTGTACCTGTCCTGGGAGTGTTTGATGGGGACAGTGTAGAGGGAGTTTTACTCTGTATCTAACCCCGTGCTGCACCTGTCCTGGGAGTGTTTGATGGGGACAGTGTAGAGGGAGCTTTACTCTGTATCTAACCCCGTGCTGTACCTGTCCTGGGAGTGTTTGATGGGTGACAGTGTAGAGGGAGCTTTACTCTGTATCTAACGCCGTGCTGTACCTGTCCTGGGAGTGTTTGATGGGGACAGTGTAGAGGGAGCTTTACTCTGGATCTAACCCCGTGCTGTACCTGTCCTGGGAGTGTTTGATGGGGACAGTGTAGAGGGAGCTTTACTCTGTATCTAACCCCGTGCTGTACCTGTCCTGGGAGTGTTTGATGGGGACGGTGTGGAGGGAGCTTTACTCTGTATCTAACCCCGTGCTGTACCTGTCCTGGGAGCGTTTGATGGGGACAGTGTAGATGGAGCTTTACTCTGTATCTAACCACATGCTGTACCTGTCCTGGGAGTGTTTGATGGGGACAGTGTAGAGGGAGCTCTACTCTGTATCTAACCCCGTGCTGTACCTGTCCTGGGAGTGTTTGATGGGGACAGTGTAGAGGGAGCTTTACTCTGTATCAAACCGCGTTCTGTACCTGTCCTGGGAGTGTTTGATGGGGACAGTGTAGTGGGAGCTTTATTCTGTATCTAACCCCGTGCTGTACCTGTCCTGGGAGTGTTTGATGGGGACAGTGTAGATGGAGCTTTACTCTGTATCTAACGCCGTGCTGTACCTGTCCTGGGAGTGTTTGTTGGGGACAGTGTAGAGGGAGCTTTACTCTGTATCTAACCCCGTACTGTACCTGTCCTGGGAGTGTTTGATGGGGACAGTGCAGAGGGAGCTTTTCTCTGTATCTAACCCCGTGCTGTACCTGTCCTGGAAGTGTTTGATGGGGACAGTGTAGAGGGAGCTTTACTCTGTATCGAACCACGTGCTGTACCTGTCCTGGGAGTGTTTGAAGGGGACAGTGTAGAGAGAGCTTTACTCTGTATCTAACCCCGTGCTCTACCTGTCCTGGGAGTGTTTGAAGGGGACAGTGTAGAGAGAGCTTTACTCTGTATCTAACCCCGTGCTCTACCTGTCCTGGGAGTGTTTGATGGGGACAGTGTAGAGGGAGCTTTACTCTGTATCTAACCCCGTGCTGTACCTGTCCAGTGAGTGTTTGATGGGGACAGTGTAGAGGGAGCTTTACTCTGTATCTAACCCCGTGCTGTACCTGTCCTGGGAGTGTTTGATGGGGACAGTGTAGAGGGAGCTTTACTCTGTGTCTAACCCCGTGCTGTACCTGTCCTGGGAGTGTTTGATGAGGACAGTATGGAGGGAGCTTTACTCTGTATCTAACCCCGTGCTGAAGCTGTCCTGGGAGTGTTTGATGGGGACAGTGTAGAGGGAGCTTTGCTCTGTATCTAACCCCGTGCTGTACCTGTCCTGGGAGTGTTTGATGGGGACAGTGTAGAGTGAGCTTTACTCTGTATCTAACCCTGTGCTGTACCTGTCCTGGGAGTGTTTGATCGGGAGAGTGTAGAGGGAGTTTTTCTCTGTATCTAACTCCGTGCCGTACCTGTCCTGGGAGTGTTTGATGGGGACAGTGTAGAGGGAGCTTTACTCTGTATCTAACGCCGTGCTGTACCTGTCCTGGGAGTGTTTGAAGGGTGACAGTGTAGAGGGAGCTTTACTCTGTATCTAACGCCGTGCTGTACCTGTCCTGGGAGTGTTTGATGGGGACAGTGTAGAGGGAGTTTTACTCTGTATCTAACCCCGTGCTGCACCTGTCCTGGGAGTGTTTGATGGGGACAGTGTAGAGGGAGCTTTACTCTGTATCTAACCCCGTGCTGTACCTGTCCTGGGAGTGTTTGATGGGTGACAGTGTAGAGGGAGCTTTAACCTGTATCTAACGCCGTGCTGTACCTGTCCTGGGAGTGTTTGATGGGGACAGTGTAGAGGGAGCTTTACTCTGGATCTAACCCCGTGCTGTACCTGTCCTGGGAGTGTTTGATGGGGACAGTGTAGAGGGAGCTTTACTCTGTATCTAACCCCGTGCTGTACCTGTCCTGGGAGTGTTTGATGGGGACAGTGCAGAGGGAGCTGTACTCTGTATCTAACCCCGTGCTGTACCTGTCCTGGGAGCGTTTGATGGGGACAGTGTAGATGGAGCTTTACTCTGTATCTAACCACATGCTGTACCTGTCCTGGGAGTGTTTGATGGGGACAGTGGAGAGGGAGCTCTACTCTGTATCTAACCCCGTGCTGTACCTGTCCTGGGAGTGTTTGATGGGGACAGTGTAGAGGGAGCTTTACTCTGTATCAAACCGCGTTCTGTACCTGTCCTGGGAGTGTTTGATGGGGACAGTGTAGTGGGAGCTTTATTCTGTATCTAACCCCGTGCTGTACCTGTCCTGGGAGTGTTTGATGGGGACAGTGTAGATGGAGCTTTACTCTGTATCTAACGCCGTGCTGTACCTGTCCTGGGAGTGTTTGTTGGGGACAGTGTAGAGGGAGCTTTACTCTGTATCTAACCCCGTACTGTACCTGTCCTGGGAGTGTTTGAAGGGGACAGTGTAGAGAGAGCTTTACTCTGTATCTAACCCCGTGCTCTACCTGTCCTGGGAGTGTTTGATGGGGACAGTGTAGAGGGAGCTTTACTCTGTGTCTAACCCCGTGCTGTACCTGTCCTGGGAGTGTTTGATGAGGACAGTATGGAGGGAGCTTTACTCTGTATCTAACCCCGTGCTGAAGCTGTCCTGGGAGTGTTTGATGGGGACAGTGTAGAGGGAGCTTTGCTCTGTATCTAACCCCGTGCTGTACCTGTCCTGGGAGTGTTTGATGGGGACAGTGTAGAGTGAGCTTTACTCTGTATCTAACCCTGTGCTGTACCTGTCCTGGGAGTGTTTGATCGGGAGAGTGTAGAGGGAGCTTTTCTCTGTATCTAACTCCGTGCCGTACCTGTCCTGGGAGTGTTTGATGGGGACAGTGTAGAGGGAGCTTTACTCTGTATCTAACGCCGTGCTGTACCTGTCCTGGGAGTGTTTGAAGGGTGACAGTGTAGAGGGAGCTTTACTCTGTATCTAACGCCGTGCTGTACCTGTCCTGGGAGTGTATGATGGGGACAGTGTAGAGGGAGTTTTACTCTGTATCTAACCCCGTGCTGCACCTGTCCTGGGAGTGTTTGATGGGGACAGTGTAGAGGGAGCTTTACTCTGTATCTAACCCCGTGCTGTACCTGTCCTGGGAGTGTTTGATGGGTGACAGTGTAGAGGGAGCTTTAACCTGTATCTAACGCCGTGCTGTACCTGTCCTGGGAGTGTTTGATGGGGACAGTGTAGAGGGAGCTTTACTCTGGATCTAACCCCGTGCTGTACCTGTCCTGGGAGTGTTTGATGGGGACAGTGTAGAGGGAGCTTTACTCTGTATCTAACCCCGTGCTGTACCTGTCCTGGGAGTGTTTGATGGGGACAGTGCAGAGGGAGCTGTACTCTGTATCTAACCCCGTGCTGTACCTGTCCTGGGAGCGTTTGATGGGGACAGTGTAGATGGAGCTTTACTCTGTATCTAACCACATGCTGTACCTGTCCTGGGAGTGTTTGATGGGGACAGTGTAGAGGGAGCTCTACTCTGTATCTAACCCCGTGCTGTACCTGTCCTGGGAGTGTTTGATGGGGACAGTGTAGAGGGAGCTTTACTCTGTATCAAACCGCGTTCTGTACCTGTCCTGGGAGTGTTTGATGGGGACAGTGTAGTGGGAGCTTTATTCTGTATCTAACCCCGTGCTGTACCTGTCCTGGGAGTGTTTGATGGGGACAGTGTAGATGGAGCTTTACTCTGTATCTAACGCCGTGCTGTACCTGTCCTGGGAGTGTTTGTTGGGGACAGTGTAGAGGGAGCTTTACTCTGTATCTAACCCCGTACTGTACCTGTCCTGGGAGTGTTTGATGGGGACAGTGCAGAGGGAGCTTTTCTCTGTATCTAACCCCGTGCTGTACCTGTCCTGGAAGTGTTTGATGGGGACAGTGTAGAGGGAGCTTTACTCTGTATCGAACCACGTGCTGTACCTGTCCTGGGAGTGTTTGAAGGGGACAGTGTAGAGAGAGCTTTACTCTGTATCTAACCCCGTGCTCTACCTGTCCTGGGAGTGTTTGATGGGGACAGTGTAGAGGGAGCTTTACTCTGTATCTAACCCCGTGCTGTACCTGTCCAGTGAGTGTTTGATGGGGACAGTGTAGAGGGAGCTTTACTCTGTATCTAACCCCGTGCTGTACCTGTCCTGGGAGTGTTTGATGGGGACAGTGTAGAGGGAGCTTTACTCTGTGTCTAACCCCGTGCTGTACCTGTCCTGGGAGTGTTTGATGAGGACAGTATGGAGGGAGCTTTACTCTGTATCTAACCCCGTGCTGAAGCTGTCCTGGGAGTGTTTGATGGGGACAGTGTAGAGGGAGCTTTGCTCTGTATCTAACCCCGTGCTGTACCTGTCCTGGGAGTGTTTGATGGGGACAGTGTAGAGTGAGCTTTACTCTGTATCTAACCCTGTGCTGTACCTGTCCTGGGAGTGTTTGATCGGGAGAGTGTAGAGGGAGCTTTTCTCTGTATCTAACTCCGTGCCGTACCTGTCCTGGGAGTGTTTGATGGGGACAGTGTAGAGGGAGCTTTACTCTGTATCTAACCCCGTGCTGTACCTGTCCTGGGAGTGTTTAATGGGGACAGTGTAGAGGGAGCTTTACTCTGTATCTGACCCTGTGATGTACCTGTCCTGGGAGTGTTTGATGGCGACAGTGTAGAGGGAGCTTTACTCTGTATCTAACCCCGTACTGTACCTGTCCTGGGAGTGTTTGATGGGGACAGTGCAGAGGGAGCTTTTCTCTGTATCTAACCCCGTGCTGTACCTGTCCTGGAAGTGTTTGATGGGGACAGTGTAGAGGGAGCTTTACTCTGTATCGAACCACGTGCTGTACCTTTCCTGGGAGTGTTTGATGGGGACAGTGTAGAGGGAGCTTTACTCTGTATCTAACCCCGTGCTGTACCTGTCCTGGGAGTGTTTGATGGGGACAGTGTAGAGGGAGCTTTACTCTGTATCTAACCCCGTGCTGAAGCTGTCCTGGGACTGTTTGATGGGGACAGTGCAGAGGGAGCTTTGCTCTGTATCTAACCCCGTGCTGTACCTGTCCTGGGAGTGTTTGATGGGGACAGTGTAGAGGGAGCTTTACTCTGTATCTAACTCCGTACTGTACCTGTCCTGGGAGTGTTTGATGGGGACAGTGCAGAGGGAGCTTTACTCTGTATCTAACCCCGTGCTGTACCTGTCCTGGGAGTGTTTGATGGGGACAGTGTAGAGGGAGCTTTACTCTGTATCTAACCCCGTGCTGTACCTGTCCTGGGAGTGTTTTATGGGGACAGTGTAGAGGGAGCTTTACTCTGTGTCTAACCCCGTGCTGTACCTGTCCTGGGAGTGTTTTATGGGGACAGTTTAGAGGGAGCTTTACTCTATATCTCACCCCGTGCTGTACCTGTCATGGGAGTGTTTGATGGGGACAGTGTAGAGGGAACTTTACTCTGTATCTAACCCCGTGCTGTACCTGTCCTGGGAGTGTTTGATGGGGGCAGTGTAGAGGGAGCTTTATTCTGTATCGAACCACGTGCTGTACCTGTCCTGGGAGTGTTTGATGGGGACAGTGTAGAGGGAGCTTTACTCTGTATCTAACCCCGTGCTGTACCTGTCCTGGGAGTGTTTGATGGGGACAGTGTAGAGGGAGCTTTACTCTGTATCTAACCCCGTGCTGATGCTGTCCTGGGAGTGTTTGATGGGGACAGTGCAGAGGGAGCTTTGCTCTGTATCTAACCCCGTGCTGTACCTGTCCTGGGAGTGTTTGATGGGGACAGTGTAGAGGGAGCTTTACTCTGTATCTAACCCCGTGCTGTACCTGTCCTGGGAGTGTTTGATCGGGAGAGTATAGAGGGAGCTTTTCTCTGTATCTAACTCCGTGCCATACCTGTCCTGGGAGTGTTTGATGGGGACAGTGTAGAGGGAGATTTACTCTGTATCTAACACCGTGCTGTACCTGTCCTGGGAGTGTCTGATGGGGACAGTGTAGTGGGAGTTTTACTCTGTATCTAACCCTGTGCTGTACCTGTCCTGGGAGTGTTTGATGGGGACAGTGTAGAGGGAGCTTTACTCTGTATCTAACCCAGTGCTGTACCTGTCCTGGGAGTGTTTGAAGGGTGACAGTGTAGAGGGAGCTTTACTCTGTATCTAACGCCGTGCTGTACCTGTCCTGGGAGTGTTTGATGGGGACAGTGGACAGGGAGCTTTACTCTGTATTTAACCCCGTGCTGTACCTGTCCTGGGAGTGTTTGATGGGGACAGTGTAGAGGGAGCTTTACTCTGTATCTAACCCCGTGCTGTACCTGTCCTGGGAGTGTTTGATGGGTGACAGTGTCGAGGGAGCTTTACTCTGTATCTAACGCCGTGCTGTACCTGTCCTGGGAGTGTTTGAGGGGGACAGTGTAGAGGGAGCTTTACTCTGTATCTAACCCCGTGCTGTACCTATCCTGGGAGTGTTTGATGGGGACAGTGTAGAGGGAGCTTTACTCTGTATCTAACCCCGTGCTGTACCTGTCCTGGGAGTGTTTGATGGGGACAGTGTCGAGGGAGCTTTACTCTGTATCTAACCCCGTGCTCTACCTGTCCTGGGGGTGTTTGATGTGGACAGTGAAGAGGGAGCTTTACTCTGTATCTAACCCCGTGCTGCACCTGTCCTGGGAGTGTATTATGGGGACAGTGTAGAGGGAGATTTACTCTGTATCTAACCCCGTGCTGTACCTGTTCTGTGAGTGTATTATGGGGACAGTGTAGAGGGAGCATTACTCTGCATCTATCCCCTTGCTGGACCTGTCCTGGGAGTGTTTGATGGGGACAGTGTAGAGGGAGCTTTACTCTGTATCTAACCCTGTGCTGTACCTGTCCTGGGAGTGTTTGTTGGGGACAGTGTAGAGGGAGCTTTACTCTGTATCTAACCCCGTACTGTACCTGTCCTGGGAGTGTTTGATGGGGACAGTGCAGAGGGAGCTTTACTCTGTATCTAACCCCGTGCTGTACCTGACCTGGGAGTGTTTGAAGGGGACAGTGTAGAGAGAGCTTTACTCTGTATCTAACCCCGTGCTGTACCTGTCCTGGGAGTGTTTGATGGGGACAGTGTAGAGGGAGCTTTACTCTGTATCTAACCCCGTGCTGTACCTGTCCAGTGAGTGTTTGATGGGGACAGTGTAGAGGGAGCTTTACTCTGTATCTAACCCCGTGCTGTACCTGTCCTGGGAGTGTTTGATGGGGACAGTGTAGAGGGAGCTTTACTCTGTGTCTAACCCCGTGCTGTACCTGTCCTGGGAGTGTTTGATGAGGACAGTATGGAGGGAGCTTTACTCTGTATCTAACCCCGTGCTGAAGCTGTCCTGGGAGTGTTTGATGGGGACAGTGTAGAGGGAGCTTTGCTCTGTATCTAACCCCGTGCTGTACCTGTCCTGGGAGTGTTTGATGGGGACAGTGTAGAGTGAGCTTTACTCTGTATCTAACCCTGTGCTGTACCTGTCCTGGGAGTGTTTGATCGGGAGAGTGTAGAGGGAGCTTTTCTCTGTATCTAACTCCGTGCCGTACCTGTCCTGGGAGTGTTTGATGGGGACAGTGTAGAGGGAGCTTTACTCTGTATCTAACCCCGTGCTGTACCTGTCCTGGGAGTGTTTAATGGGGACAGTGTAGAGGGAGCTTTACTCTGTATCTGACCCTGTGATGTACCTGTCCTGGGAGTGTTTGATGGCGACAGTGTAGAGGGAGCTGTACTCTGTATCTAACCCCGTGCTGTACCTGGCCTGGGAGTATTTGATGGGAACAGTGTAGAGGGAGCTTTGCTCTGTATCTAACCCCGTGCTGTCCCTGTCCTGGGTGTGTTTGATGGGGACACTGTAGAGGGAGCTTTACTCTGTATCTAACACTGTGCTGTACCTGTCCTGGGAGTGTTTGATGGGTGACAGTGTAGAGGGAGCTTTACTCTGTACCTAACCCCGTGCTGTACCTGTCCTGTGAGTGTTTGATGGGGACAGTGTAGAGGGAGCTTTACTCTGTATCTAACCCTGTGCTGTACCTGTCCTGGGAGTATTTGATGGGGACAGTGTAAAGGGAGCTTTACTCTATATCCAACCCCATGCTGTACCTGTCCTGGGAGTGTTTGATGGGGACAGTGTGGAGGGAGCTTTACTCTGTATCTAACCCCGTGCTGTACCTGTCCTGGGAGTGTTTGATGGGGCATGGTCGAGGGAGCTTTACTCTGTATCTAACCCCGTGCTGTACCTGTCCTGGGAGTGTTTGATGGGGACAGTGTAGAGGGAGGTTTACTCTGTATCTAACCCCATGCTGTACCTGTCCAGGGAGTGTTTGTTGGGGACAGTGTAGAGGGAGCTTTGCTCTGTATCTAACCCCGTGCTGTACCTGTCCTGTGAGTGTTTTATGGGGACAGTGTAGAGGGAGCTTTCCTCTGTATCTAATCCCTTGCTGTACCTGTCCTGGGAATGTTTGATGGGGACACTGTAGAGGGAGCTTTACTCTGTATCTAACACCGTGCTGTACCTGTCCTGGGAGTGTTTGATGGGTGACAGTGTAGAGGGAGCTTTACTCTGTATCTAACCCCGTGTTGTACCTGTCCTGGGAGTGTTTGATGGGGACAGTGTAGAGGAAGCTTTACTCTGTATCTAACCCCGTGCTGAACCTGTCCTGGGAGTGTTTGATGAGGACAGTGTAGAGGGAGCTTTACTCTGTATCTAACCCCGTGCTGAAGCTGTCCTGGGAGTGTTTGATGAGGACAGTGTAGAGGGAGCTTTACTCTGTATCTAACCCCGTGCTGAAGCTGTCCTGGGAGTGTTTGATGGGGACAGTTTAGAGGGAGCTTTACTCTGTATCTAACTCCGTGCCGTACCTGTCCTGGGAGTGTTTGATGGGGTCATTGCAGAGGGAGATTTACTCTGTATCTAACCCCGTGCTGTACCTGTCCTGGGAGTGTTTGATGGGGATAGTGTAGAGAAGCTTTACTCTGTATCTAACCCCGTGCTGTACCTGTCCTGGGAGTGTTTAATGGGGACAGTGTGGAGTGAGCTTTACTCTGTATCTGACCCAGTGCTGTACCTGTCCTGGGAGTGTTTGATGGGGACAGTGTAGAGGGAGCTGTACTCTGTATGAAACCCCGTGCTGTACCTGTGCTGGGAGTGTTTGATGGGGACAGTGTAGATGGAGCTTTGCTCTGTATCTAACCCCGTGCTGTACCTGTCCTGTGAGTGTTTAATGGGGACAGTGTAGAGGGAGCTTTCCTCTGTATCTAACCCCGTGCTGTACCTGTCCTGGGAGTGTTTGATGGGGACAGTGTAGAGGGAGCTTTACTTTGTATCTAACACCGTGCTGTACCTGTCCTGGGAGTGTCTGATGGGGACAGTGTAGTGGGAACTTTGCTCTGTATCTAACACCGTGCTGTACCTGTCCTGGGAGTGTCTGATGGGGACAGTGTAGAGGGAGCTTTACTCTGTATCTAACCCCGTGCTGTACCTGTCCTGGGAGTGTTTGAAGGGGGACAGTGTAGAGGGAGCTTTACTCTGTATCTAACGCCGTGCTGAACCTGTCCTGGGAGTGTTTGATGGGGACAGTGGACAGGGAGCTTTACTCTGTATTTAACCCCGTGCTGTACCTGTCCTGGGAGTGTTTGATGGGGACAGTGTAGAGTGAGCTTTACTCTGTATCTAACCCAGTGCTGTACCTGTCCTGGCAGTGTTTGATGGGTGACAGTGTAGAGGGAGCTTTACTCTGTATCTAACGCCGTGCTGTACCTGTCCTGGGAGTGTTTGATGGGGACAGTGTAGAGGGAGCTTTACTCTGTATCTAACCCCGTGCTGTACCTATCCTGGGAGTGTTTGATGGGGACAGTGTAGAGGGAGCTTTACTCTGTATCTAACCCCGTGCTGTACCTGTCCTGGGAGTGTTTGATGGGGAAAGTGTCGAGGGAGCTTTACTCTGTATCTAACCCCGTGCTGTACCTGTCCTGGGAGTGTTTGATGTGGACAGTGAAGAGGGAGCTTTACTCTGTATCTAACCCCGTGCTGCACCTGTCCTGGGAGTGTATTATGGGGTCAGTGTAGAGGGAGATTTACTCTGTATCTAACCCCGTGCTGTACCTGTCCTGTGAGTGTATTATGGGGACAGTGTAGAGGGAGCATTACTCTGCATCTATCCCCTTGCTGGACCAGTCCTGGGAGTGTTTGATGGGGACAGTGTAGAGGGAGCTTTACTCTGTATCTAACCCTGTGCTGTACCTGTCCTGGGAGTGTTTGTTGGGGACAGTGTAGAGGGAGCTTTACTCTGTATCTAACCCCGTACTGTACCTGTCCTGGGAGTGTTTGATGGGGACAGTGCAGAGGGAGCTTTACTCTGTATCTAACCCCGTGCTGTACCTGACCTGGGAGTGTTTGAAGGGGACAGTGTAGAGAGAGCTTTACTCTGTATCTAACCCCGTGCTGTACCTGTCCTGGGAGTGTTTGATGGGGACAGTGTAGAGGGAGCTTTACTCTGTATCTAACCCCGTGCTGTACCTGTCCAGTGAGTGTTTGATGGGGACAGTGTAGAGGGAGCTTTACTCTGTATCTAACCCCGTGCTGTACCTGTCCTGGGAGTGTTTGATGGGGACAGTGTAGAGGGAGCTTTACTCCGTGTCTAACCCCGTGCTGTACCTGTCCTGGGAGTGTTTGATGGGGACAGTGTAGAGGGAGCTTTACTCTGTATCTAACCCCGTGCTGTACCTGTCCTGGGAGTGTTTGATGAGGACAGTATGGAGGGAGCTTTACTCTGTATCTAACCCCGTGCTGAAGCTGTCCTGGGAGTGTTTGATGGGGACAGTGTAGAGGGAGCTTTGCTCTGTATCTAACCCCGTGCTGTACCTGTCCTGGGAGTGTTTGATGGGGACAGTGTAGAGTGAGCTTTACTCTGTATCTAACCCCGTGCTGTACCTGTCCTGGGAGTGTTTGATCGGGAGAGTGTAGAGGGAGCTTTTCTCTGTATCTAACTCCGTGCCGTACCTGTCCTGGGAGTGTTTGATGGGGACAGTGTAGAGGGAGCTTTACTCTGTATCTAACCCCGTGCTGTACCTGTCCTGGGAGTGTTTAATGGGGACAGTGTAGAGGGAGCTTTACTCTGTATCTGACCCTGTGATGTACCTGTCCTGGGAGTGTTTGATGGCGACAGTGTAGAGGGAGCTGTACTCTGTATCTAACCCCGTGCTGTACCTGGCCTGGGAGTATTTGATGGGAACAGTGTAGAGGGAGCTTTGCTCTGTATCTAACCCCGTGCTGTACCTGTCCTGGGTGTGTTTGATGGGGACACTGTAGAGGGAGCTTTACTCTGTATCTAACACCGTGCTGTACCTGTCCTGGGAGTGTTTGATGGGTGACAGTGTAGAGGGATCTTTACTCTGTACCTAACCCCGTGCTGTACCTGTCCTGGGAGTGTTTGATGGGGACAGTGTAGAGGGAGCTTTACTCTGTATCTAACCCTGTGCTGTACCTGTCCTGGGAGTGTTTGATGGGGACAGTGTGGAGGGAGCTTTACTCTGTATCTAACCCCGTGCTGTACCTGTCCTGGGAGTGTTTGATGGGGCATGGTCGAGGGAGCTTTACTCTGTATCTAACCCCGTGCTGTACCTGTCCTGGGAGTGTTTGATGGGGACAGTGTAGAGGGAGGTTTACTCTGTATCTAACCCCGTGCTGTACCTGTCCTGGGAGTGTTTGATGGGGACAGTGTAGAGGGAGCTTTACTCTGTATCTAACCCCGTGCTGTACCTGTCCTGGGAGTGTTTGATGGGGACAGTGTAGAGGGAGCTTTACTCTGTATCTAACCCCGTGCTGTACCTGTCCTGGGAGTGTTTGTTGGGGACAGTGTAGAGGGAGCTTTGCTCTGTATCTAACCCCGTGCTGTACCTGTCCTGTGAGTGTTTTATGGGGACAGTGTAGAGGGAGCTTTCCTCTGTATCTAACCCCTTGCTGTACCTGTCCTGGGAATGTTTGATGGGGACACTGTAGAGGGAGCTTTACTCTGTATCTAACCCCGTGCTGTACCTGTCCTGGGAGTGTTTGATGGGGACAGTGTAGAGGGAGCTTCACTCTGTATCTAACCCCGTGCTGTACCTGTCCTGGGAGTGTTTGATGGGGACAGTGTAGAGGGAGCTTTACTCTGTATCTAACTCCGTGCTGTACCTGTCCTGGGAGTGTTTGATGGGTGACAGTGTAGAGGGAGCTTTACTCTGTATCTAACCCCGTGTTGTACCTGTCCTGGGAGTGTTTGATGGGGACAGTGTAGAGGGAGCTTTACTCTGTATCTAACCCCGTGTTGTACCTGTCCTGGGAGTGTTTGATTGGGACAGTGTCGAGGGAGCTTTACTCTGTATCTAACCCTGTGCTGTACCTGTCCTGGGAGTGTTTGATGGGGACAGTGTAGAGGGAGCTTTACTCTGTATCTAACCCCATGCTGTACCTGTCATGCGAGTGTTTGATGGGGACAGTGTCGAGGGAGATTTACTCTGTATCTAACCCCGTGCTGTACCTGTCCTGGGAGTGTTTGATGGGGACAGTGTAGAGGGAGCTTTACTCTGTATCTAACTCCGTGCTGTACCTGTCCTGGGAGTGTTTGATGGGGACAGTGTAGAGGGAGCTTCACTCTGTATCTAACCCCGTGCTGTACCTGTCCTGGGAGTGTTTGATGGGGACAGTGTAGAGGGAGCTTCACTCTGTATCTAACCCCGTGCTGTACCTGTCCTGGGAGTGTTTGATGGGGACAGTGTAGAGGGAGCTTTACTCTGTATCTAACTCCGTGCTGTACCTGTCCTGGGAGTGTTTGATGGGTGACAGTGTAGAGGGAGCTTTACTCTGTATCTAACCCCGTGTTGTACCTGTCCTGGGAGTGTTTGATGGGGACAGTGTAGAGGGAGCTTTACTCTGTATCTAACCCCGTGTTGTACCTGTCCTGGGAGTGTTTGATTGGGACAGTGTCGAGGGAGCTTTACTCTGTATCTAACCCTGTGCTGTACCTGTCCTGGGAGTGTTTGATGGGGACAGTGTAGAGGGAGCTTTACTCTGTATCTAACCCCATGCTGTACCTGTCATGCGAGTGTTTGATGGGGACAGTGTCGAGGGAGATTTACTCTGTATCTAACCCCGTGCTGTACCTGTCCTGGGAGTGTTTGATGGGGACAGTGCAGAGGGAGCTGTACTCTGTTTCTAACCCCGTGCTGTACCTGTCCTGGGAGTGTTTGATGGGGACAGTGTAGAGGGAGCTTTACTCTGTATCTAACCCCGTGCTGTACCTGTCCTGGGAGTGTTTGATGGGGACAGTGTAGAGGGAGCTTTACTCTGTAACTCACCCCGTGCTGTACCTGTCCTGGGAGTGTTTGATGGGGACAGTGTAGAGGGAGCTTTACTCTGTATCTAACCCCGTGCTGTACCTGTCCTGGGAGTGTTTGATGGGGACAGTGTATAGGGAGCTTTACTCTGTATCTAACCCCGTGCTGTACATGTCCTGGGAGAGTTTGCTGGGGACAGTGTAGAGGGATATTTACTCTGTATCTAACCCCGTGCTGTACCTGCCCTGGGAGTGTTTGATGGGGACAGTGTAGAGGGAGCTTTACTCTGTATCTAACCCCGTGCTGTACCTGTCCTGGGAGTGTTTGATGGGGACAGTGTAGAGGGAGCTTTACTCTGTATTTAAACTCGTGCTGTACCTGTCCTGGGAGTGTTTGATGGGGACAGTGTAGAGGGAGCTTTACTCTGTATCTAACCCCGTGCTGCACCTGTCCTGTGAGTGTTTTATGGGAACAGTGTAGAGGCAGCATTACTCTGTATCTATCCCCTTGCTGGACCTGTCCTGGGAGTGTTTGATGGGGACAGTGTAGAGGAAACTTTACTCTGTATCTAACCCCGTGCTGTACCTGTCCTGTGAGTGTTTGATGGGGACAGTGAAGAGGGAGCTTTACCCTGTATCTAACCCCGTGCTGTACTTGTCCTGGGAGTGTTTGCTGGGGACAGTGTCGAGGGAGCGTTACTCTGTATCTAACCCCGTGCTGTACCTGTCCTGGGAGTGTTTGATGGGGACAGTGCAGAGGGAGCTTTACTCTGTATCTAACCCCGTGCTGTACCAGTCCAGTGAGTGTTTGATGAGGACAGTGTAGAGGGAGCTTTACTCTGTATCTAACCCCGTGCTTTACCTGTCCTGGGAGTGTTTGATGGAGACAGTGTAGAGGGAGCTTTACTCTGTATCTAACCCCGTGCTGTACCTGTCCTGGGAGTGTTTGATGGGGACAGTGTAGAGGGAGCTTTACTCTGTATCTAACCCCGTGCTGTACCTGTCCTGGGAGTGTTTGATGGGGACAGTGTAGAGGGAGCTTTACTCTGTATCTAACCATGTGCTGTACCTGTCCTGGGAGTGTTTGATGGGGACAGTGTAGAGGGAGCTTTACTCTGTATCTAACCCCGTGCTGTACCTGTCCTGGGAGTGTTTGATGGGGACAGTGTAGAGGAAGCTTTACTCTGTATCTAACCCAGTGCTGAACCTGTCCTGGGAGTGTTTGATGGGGACAGTGTAGAGGGAGCTTTGCTCTGTATCTAACCCCGTGCTGTACCTGTCCTGGGAGTGTTTGATGGGGACAGTGTAGAGGGAGCTTTACTCTGTATCTAACCCCGTGCTGTACCTGTCCTGGGAGTGTTTGATCGGGACAGTGTAGATGGAGCTTTACTCTGTATCTAACTCCGTGCCGTACCTGTCCTGGGAGTGTTTGATGGGGACATTGTAGAGGGAGATTTACTCTGTATCTAACCCCGTGCTGTACCTGTCCTGGGAGTGTTTGATGGGGATAGTGTAGAGAAGCTTTACTCTGTATCTAACCCCGTGCTGTACCTGTCCTGGGAGTGTTTAATGGGGACAGTGTGGAGTGAGCTTTACTCTGTATCTGACCGAGTGCTGTACCTGTCCTGGGAGTGTTTGATGGGGACAGTGTAGAGGGAGCTGTACTCTGTATGTAACCCCGTGCTGTACCTGTGCTGGGAGTGTTTGATGGGGACAGTGTAGAGGGAGCTTTGCTCTGTATCTAACCCCGTGCTGTACCTGTCCTGTGAGTGTTTAATGGGGACAGTGTAGAGGGAGCTTTCCTCTGTATCTAACCCCGTGCTGTACCTGTCCTGGGAGTGTTTGATGGGGACAGTGTAGAGGGAGCTTTACTCTGTATCTAACCCCGTGCTGTACCTGTCCTGGGAGTGTTTGATGGGGACAGTGTAGAGGGAGCTTTACTCTGTATCTAACCCCGTGCTGTACCTGTCCTGGGAGTGTTTGATGGGGACAGTGTAGAGGGAGGTTTGCTCTGTACCTAATCCCGTGCTGTACCTGTCCTGGAGTGTTTAATGAGGACAGTGTAGAGGGAGCTTTCCTCTGTATCTAACCCCGTGCTCTACCTGTCCTGGGAGTGTTTGATGGGGACACTGTAGAGGGAGCTTTACTCTGTATCTAACACCGTGCTGTACCTGTCCTGGGAGTGTTTGATGGGTGACAGTGTAGAGGGAGCTTTACTCTGTATCTAACCCCGTGCTGTACCTGTCCTGGGAGTGTTTGATGGGGACAGTGTAGAGAGAGCTTTACTCTGTATCTAACCCTGTGCTGTACCTGTCCTGGGAGTGTTTGATGGGTCAGTGTAGAGGGAGATTTACTCTGTATCTAACCACATGCCGTACTTGTCCTGGGAGTGTTTGATGTGGACAGTGTAGAGGGAGATGAACTCTGGATCGAACCCCGTGCTGTACCTGTCCTGGGAGTGTTTAATGGGGACAGTGAAGAGGGAGCTTTACTCTGTATCTAACCCCGTGCTGTGCCTGTCCTGGGAGTGTTTGATGGGCACAGTGAAGAGGGAGCTTTACTCTGTATCTAACCCCATGCCGTACTTGTCCTGGGTGTGTTTGATGGGGACAGTGTAGAGGGAGCTTACCTCTGGATCGAACCCCGTGCTGTACCTCTCCTGGGAGTATTTGATGGGGACAGTGTAGAGGGAGCTTAACTCTGGATCGAACCCCGTGCTGTACCTGTCCTGGGAGTGTTTAATGGGGACAGTGTAGAGGGAGCTTTACTCTGGACCTAACCCCGTGCTGTACCTGTCCTGGGATTGTTTGTTGGGGACAGTGTTGAGGGAGCTGTACTCTGTATGTAACCCCGTGCTGTACCTGTCCTGGGAGTGTTTGATGGGGACACTGTAGAGGGAGCTTTACTCTCTATCTAACACCGTGCTGTACCTGTCCTGGGAGTGTTTGATGGGGACAGTGTAGAGGGATCTTTACTCTGTATCTAACCCCATGCCGTACCTCTCCTGGGAGTGTTTGATGGGGACAGTATAGAGGGAGCTTTACTCTGTATCTAACCCCGTGCTGTACCTGTCCTGGGAGTGTTTGATGGGGACAGTGTAGAGGGATCTTTACTCTGTATCTAACCCCGTGCCGTACTTGTCCTGGGAGTGTTTGATGGGGACAGTGTAGAGGGAGCTTCACTCTGTATCTAACCCCATGCCCTACTTGTCCTGGGAGTGTTTGATGTGGACAGTGTAGAGGAAGCTTTAATCTGCATCTATCCGTGTTCTGTACCTGTCCACAGAGTGTTTGATGGGGAAAGTGTAGAAGGAGCTTTACTCTGTATCTAACCCTGTGCGTTACATTTCCTGGGAGTGTTTGATGGGGACAGTGTAGAGGGAGCTTTACTCTGTATCTAATTCCGTGCCGTACTTGACCTGGGAGTGTTTGATGGGGACAGTGTAGAGGGAGCTTTACTCTGTATCTAACCCCATGCCGTACTTGTCCTGGGTGTGTTTGATGGGGACAGTGTAGAGGGAGCTTACCTCTGGATCGAACCCCGTGCTGTACCTCTCCTGGGAGTATTTGATGGGGATAGTGTAGAGGGAGCTTAACTCTGGATCGAACCCCGTGCTGTACCTGTCCTGGGAGTGTTTAATGGGGCAGTGTAGAGGGAGCTTTATTCTGTATCTAACCCCGTGCTGTACCTGTCCTGGGAATGTTTGATGCCGACAGTGTTGAGGGAGCTGTACTCTGTATGTAACCCCGTGCTGTACTTGTCCTGGGAGTGTTTGATGGGGACAATGTAGAGGGAGCTTTACTCTGTATCTAAGGACAGTGTAGAGGGATCTATACTCTGTATCTAACCCCGTGCCGCACTTGTCCTGGGAGTGTTTGATGGGGACAGTGTAGAGGGAGCTTAACTCTGGATCGAACCCCGTGCTGTACCTGTCCTGGGAGTGTTTAATGGGGACAGTGTAGAGGGAGCTTTACTCTGTATCTAACTCTGTGCTGTACCAGTCATGGGAGTGTTTGATGGGGACAGTGTAGAGGGATCTTTACTCTGTATCGAACCCCGTGCCGTACTTGTCCTGGGAGTGTTTGATGGGGACAGTGTAGAGGGAGCTTCACTCTGTATCTAACCCCATGCCCTACTTGTCCTGGGAGTGTTTGATGGGGACCGTGTAGAGGGAGCTTTACTCTGTATCTAACCCCGTGCTGTACCTGTCCTGGGAGTGTTTGATGGGGACAGTGTAGAGGGAGCTTTACTCTGTATCTAACCCCGTGCTGTACCTGTCCTGGGAGTGTTTGTTGGGGACAGTGTAGAGGGAGCTTTGCTCTGTATCTAACCCCGTGCTGTACCTGTCCTGTGAGTGTTTTATGGGGACAGTGTAGAGGGAGCTTTCCTCTGTATCTAACCCCTTGCTGTACCTGTCCTGGGAATGTTTGATGGGGACACTGTAGAGGGAGCTTTACTCTGTATCTAACCCCGTGCTGTACCTGTCCTGGGAGTGTTTGATGGGGACAGTGTAGAGGGAGCTTCACTCTGTATCTAACCCCGTGCTGTACCTGTCCTGGGAGTGTTTGATGGGGACAGTGTAGAGGGAGCTTTACTCTGTATCTAACTCCGTGCTGTACCTGTCCTGGGAGTGTTTGATGGGTGACAGTGTAGAGGGAGCTTTACTCTGTATCTAACCCCGTGTTGTACCTGTCCTGGGAGTGTTTGATGGGGACAGTGTAGAGGGAGCTTTACTCTGTATCTAACCCCGTGTTGTACCTGTCCTGGGAGTGTTTGATTGGGACAGTGTCGAGGGAGCTTTACTCTGTATCTAACCCTGTGCTGTACCTGTCCTGGGAGTGTTTGATGGGGACAGTGTAGAGGGAGCTTTACTCTGTATCTAACCCCATGCTGTACCTGTCATGCGAGTGTTTGATGGGGACAGTGTCGAGGGAGATTTACTCTGTATCTAACCCCGTGCTGTACCTGTCCTGGGAGTGTTTGATGGGGACAGTGTAGAGGGAGCTTTACTCTGTATCTAACTCCGTGCTGTACCTGTCCTGGGAGTGTTTGATGGGGACAGTGTAGAGGGAGCTTCACTCTGTATCTAACCCCGTGCTGTACCTGTCCTGGGAGTGTTTGATGGGGACAGTGTAGAGGGAGCTTCACTCTGTATCTAACCCCGTGCTGTACCTGTCCTGGGAGTGTTTGATGGGGACAGTGTAGAGGGAGCTTTACTCTGTATCTAACTCCGTGCTGTACCTGTCCTGGGAGTGTTTGATGGGTGACAGTGTAGAGGGAGCTTTACTCTGTATCTAACCCCGTGTTGTACCTGTCCTGGGAGTGTTTGATGGGGACAGTGTAGAGGGAGCTTTACTCTGTATCTAACCCCGTGTTGTACCTGTCCTGGGAGTGTTTGATTGGGACAGTGTCGAGGGAGCTTTACTCTGTATCTAACCCTGTGCTGTACCTGTCCTGGGAGTGTTTGATGGGGACAGTGTAGAGGGAGCTTTACTCTGTATCTAACCCCATGCTGTACCTGTCATGCGAGTGTTTGATGGGGACAGTGTCGAGGGAGATTTACTCTGTATCTAACCCCGTGCTGTACCTGTCCTGGGAGTGTTTGATGGGGACAGTGCAGAGGGAGCTGTACTCTGTATCTAACCCCGTGCTGTACCTGTCCTGGGAGTGTTTGATGGGGACAGTGTAGAGGGAGCTTTACTCTGTATCTAACCCCGTGCTGTACCTGTCCTGGGAGTGTTTGATGGGGACAGTGTAGAGGGAGCTTTACTCTGTAACTCACCCCGTGCTGTACCTGTCCTGGGAGTGTTTGATGGGGACAGTGTAGAGGGAGCTTTACTCTGTATCTAACCCCGTGCTGTACCTGTCCTGGGAGTGTTTGATGGGGACAGTGTATAGGGAGCTTTACTCTGTATCTAACCCCGTGCTGTACATGTCCTGGGAGAGTTTGCTGGGGACAGTGTAGAGGGATATTTACTCTGTATCTAACCCCGTGCTGTACCTGCCCTGGGAGTGTTTGATGGGGACAGTGTAGAGGGAGCTTTACTCTGTATCTAACCCCGTGCTGTACCTGTCCTGGGAGTGTTTGATGGGGACAGTGTAGAGGGAGCTTTACTCTGTATTTAAACTCGTGCTGTACCTGTCCTGGGAGTGTTTGATGGGGACAGTGTAGAGGGAGCTTTACTCTGTATCTAACCCCGTGCTGCACCTGTCCTGTGAGTGTTTTATGGGAACAGTGTAGAGGCAGCATTACTCTGTATCTATCCCCTTGCTGGACCTGTCCTGGGAGTGTTTGATGGGGACAGTGTAGAGGAAACTTTACTCTGTATCTAACCCCGTGCTGTACCTGTCCTGTGAGTGTTTGATGGGGACAGTGAAGAGGGAGCTTTACCCTGTATCTAACCCCGTGCTGTACTTGTCCTGGGAGTGTTTGCTGGGGACAGTGTCGAGGGAGCGTTACTCTGTATCTAACCCCGTGCTGTACCTGTCCTGGGAGTGTTTGATGGGGACAGTGCAGAGGGAGCTTTACTCTGTATCTAACCCCGTGCTGTACCAGTCCAGTGAGTGTTTGATGAGGACAGTGTAGAGGGAGCTTTACTCTGTATCTAACCCCGTGCTTTACCTGTCCTGGGAGTGTTTGATGGAGACAGTGTAGAGGGAGCTTTACTCTGTATCTAACCCCGTGCTGTACCTGTCCTGGGAGTGTTTGATGGGGACAGTGTAGAGGGAGCTTTACTCTGTATCTAACCCCGTGCTGTACCTGTCCTGGGAGTGTTTGATGGGGACAGTGTAGAGGGAGCTTTACTCTGTATCTAACCATGTGCTGTACCTGTCCTGGGAGTGTTTGGTGGGGACAGTGTAGAGGGAGCTTTACTCTGTATCTAACCCCGTGCTGTACCTGTCCTGGGAGTGTTTGATGGGGACAGTGTAGAGGAAGCTTTACTCTGTATCTAACCCAGTGCTGAACCTGTCCTGGGAGTGTTTGATGGGGACAGTGTAGAGGGAGCTTTGCTCTGTATCTAACCCCGTGCTGTACCTGTCCTGGGAGTGTTTGATGGGGACAGTGTAGAGGGAGCTTTACTCTGTATCTAACCCCGTGCTGTACCTGTCCTGGGAGTGTTTGATCGGGACAGTGTAGATGGAGCTTTACTCTGTATCTAACTCCGTGCCGTACCTGTCCTGGGAGTGTTTGATGGGGACATTGTAGAGGGAGATTTACTCTGTATCTAACCCCGTGCTGTACCTGTCCTGGGAGTGTTTGATGGGGATAGTGTAGAGAAGCTTTACTCTGTATCTAACCCCGTGCTGTACCTGTCCTGGGAGTGTTTAATGGGGACAGTGTGGAGTGAGCTTTACTCTGTATCTGACCCAGTGCTGTACCTGTCCTGGGAGTGTTTGATGGGGACAGTGTAGAGGGAGCTGTACTCTGTATGTAACCCCGTGCTGTACCTGTGCTGGGAGTGTTTGATGGGGACAGTGTAGAGGGAGCTTTGCTCTGTATCTAACCCCGTGCTGTACCTGTCCTGTGAGTGTTTAATGGGGACAGTGTAGAGGGAGCTTTCCTCTGTATCTAACCCCGTGCTGTACCTGTCCTGGGAGTGTTTGATGGGGACAGTGTAGAGGGAGCTTTACTCTGTATCTAACCCCGTGCTGTACCTGTCCTGGGAGTGTTTGATGGGGACAGTGTAGAGGGAGCTTTACTCTGTATCTAACCCCGTGCTGTACCTGTCCTGGGAGTGTTTGATGGGGACAGTGTAGAGGGAGGTTTGCTCTGTACCTAATCCCGTGCTGTACCTGTCCTGGAGTGTTTAATGAGGACAGTGTAGAGGGAGCTTTCCTCTGTATCTAACCCCGTGCTCTACCTGTCCTGGGAGTGTTTGATGGGGACACTGTAGAGGGAGCTTTACTCTGTATCTAACACCGTGCTGTACCTGTCCTGGGAGTGTTTGATGGGTGACAGTGTAGAGGGAGCTTTACTCTGTATCTAACCCCGTGCTGTACCTGTCCTGGGAGTGTTTGATGGGGACAGTGTAGAGAGAGCTTTACTCTGTATCTAACCCTGTGCTGTACCTGTCCTGGGAGTGTTTGATGGGTCAGTGTAGAGGGAGCTTTACTCTGTATCTAACCACATGCCGTACTTGTCCTGGGAGTGTTTGATGTGGACAGTGTAGAGGGAGATGAACTCTGGATCGAACCCCGTGCTGTACCTGTCCTGGGAGTGTTTAATGGGGACAGTTTAGAGGGAGCTTTACTCTGTGTCTAACCGCCTGCTGGACCTGTCCTGGGAGTGTTTGATGGGGACAGTGTAGAGGGAGCTTTACTCTGTATCTAATCCCGTGCCGTACTTGACCTGGGAGTGTTTGATGGGCACAGTGAAGAGGGAGCTTTACTCTGTATCTAACCCCATGCCGTACTTGTCCTGGGTGTGTTTGATGGGGACAGTGTAGAGGGAGCTTACCTCTGGATCGAACCCCGTGCTGTACCTCTCCTGGGAGTATTTGATGGGGACAGTGTAGAGGGAGCTTAACTCTGGATCGAACCCCGTGCTGTACCTGTCCTGGGAGTGTTTAATGGGGACAGTGTAGAGGGAGCTTTACTCTGGACCTAACCCCGTGCTGTACCTGTCCTGGGATTGTTTGTTGGGGACAGTGTTGAGGGAGCTGTACTCTGTATGTAACCCCGTGCTGTACCTGTCCTGGGAGTGTTTGATGGGGACACTGTAGAGGGAGCTTTACTCTCTATCTAACACCGTGCTGTACCTGTCCTGGGAGTGTTTGATGGGGACAGTGTAGAGGGATCTTTACTCTGTATCTAACCCCATGCCGTACCTCTCCTGGGAGTGTTTGATGGGGACAGTATAGAGGGAGCTTTACTCTGTATCTAACCCCGTGCTGTACCTGTCCTGGGAGTGTTTGATGGGGACAGTGTAGAGGGATCTTTACTCTGTATCTAACCCCGTGCCGTACTTGTCCTGGGAGTGTTTGATGGGGACAGTGTAGAGGGAGCTTCACTCTGTATCTAACCCCATGCCCTACTTGTCCTGGGAGTGTTTGATGTGGACAGTGTAGAGGAAGCTTTAATCTGCATCTATCCGTGTTCTGTACCTGTCCACAGAGTGTTTGATGGGGAAAGTGTAGAAGGAGCTTTACTCTGTATCTAACCCTGTGCGTTACATTTCCTGGGAGTGTTTGATGGGGACAGTGTAGAGGGAGCTTTACTCTGTATCTAATTCCGTGCCGTACTTGACCTGGGAGTGTTTGATGGGGACAGTGTAGAGGGAGCTTTACTCTGTATCTAACCCCATGCCGTACTTGTCCTGGGTGTGTTTGATGGGGACAGTGTAGAGGGAGCTTACCTCTGGATCGAACCCCGTGCTGTACCTCTCCTGGGAGTATTTGATGGGGATAGTGTAGAGGGAGCTTAACTCTGGATCGAACCCCGTGCTGTACCTGTCCTGGGAGTGTTTAATGGGGCAGTGTAGAGGGAGCTTTATTCTGTATCTAACCCCGTGCTGTACCTGTCCTGGGAATGTTTGATGCCGACAGTGTTGAGGGAGCTGTACTCTGTATGTAACCCCGTGCTGTACTTGTCCTGGGAGTGTTTGATGGGGACAATGTAGAGGGAGCTTTACTCTGTATCTAAGGACAGTGTAGAGGGATCTATACTCTGTATCTAACCCCGTGCCGCACTTGTCCTGGGAGTGTTTGATGGGGACAGTGTAGAGGGAGCTTAACTCTGGATCGAACCCCGTGCTGTACCTGTCCTGGGAGTGTTTAATGGGGACAGTGTAGAGGGAGCTTTACTCTGTATCTAACTCTGTGCTGTACCAGTCATGGGAGTGTTTGATGGGGACAGTGTAGAGGGATCTTTACTCTGTATCGAACCCCGTGCCGTACTTGTCCTGGGAGTGTTTGATGGGGACAGTGTAGAGGGAGCTTCACTCTGTATCTAACCCCATGCCCTACTTGTCCTGGGAGTGTTTGATGGGGACCGTGTAGAGGGAGCTTTACTCTGTATCTAACCCCGTGCTTTACCTGTCCTTGGAGTGTTTGTTGGGGACAGTGTAGAGGGAGCTTTACTCTGTATCTTACCCCGTGTTGTACCTGTCCTAGGAGTGTGTGATGGGGATAGTGTAGAGGGAGCTTTACTCTATATCTAACACAGTGTTGTACCTGTCCTGGGAGTGTTTGTTGGGGACAGTGTAGAGGGAGCTTTACTCTGTACCTAAGCCCGTGCTGTACCTGTCCTGGAAATGTTTGATGGGGACAGTGTAGAGGGAGCTTTAATCTGTATCTATCCGTGTTCTGTACATGTCCACAGAGTGTTTGATGGGGAAAGTGTAGGAGGAGCTTTACTCTGTATCTCACCCTGTGCGTTACATTTCCTGGGAGTGTTTGATGGGGACAGTGTAAAGGGAGCTTTACTCTGTATCTAACCCCGTGCTGTACCTGTCCTGGGAGTGTTTGATGGGGACAGTGTAGAGGGAGCTTTACTCTGGATCGAACCCCGTGCTGTACCTGTCCTGGGAGTGTTTAATGGGGCAGTGTAGAGGGAGCTTTATTCTGTATCTAACCCCGTGCTGTACCTGTCCTGGGAATGTTTGATGCCGACAGTGTTGAGGGAGCTGTACTCTGTATGTAACCCCGTGCTGTACTTGTCCTAGGAGTGTTTGATGGGGACAATGTAGAGGGAGCTTTACTCTGTATCTAAGGACAGTGTAGAGGGATCTATACTCTGTATCTAACCCCGTGCCGCACTTGTCCTGGGAGTGTTTGATGGGGACAGTGTAGAGGGAGCTTAACTCTGGATCGAACCCCGTGCTGTACCTGTCCTGGGAGTGTTTAATGGGGACAGTGTAGAGGGAGCTTTACTCTGTATCTAACTCTGTGCTGTACCAGTCATGGGAGTGTTTGATGGGGACAGTGTAGAGGGATCTTTACTCTGTATCGAACCCCGTGCCGTACTTGTCCTGGGAGTGTTTGATGGGGACAGTGTAGAGGGAGCTTCACTCTGTATCTAACCCCATGCCCTACTTGTCCTGGGAGTGTTTGATGGGGACCGTGTAGAGGGAGCTTCTCTCTGTATCTAACCCCGTGCTTTACCTGTCCTTGGAGTGTTTGTTGGGGACAGTGTAGAGGGAGCTTTACTCTGTATCTTACCCCGTGTTGTACCTGTCCTAGGAGTGTGTGATGGGGATAGTGTAGAGGGAGCTTTACTCTATATCTAACACAGTGTTGTACCTGTCCTGGGAGTGTTAGTTGGGGACAGTGTAGAGGGAGCTTTACTCTGTACCTAAGCCCGTGCTGTACCTGTCCTGGAAATGTTTGATGGGGACAGTGTAGAGGGAGCTTTAATCTGTATCTATCCGTGTTCTGTACATGTCCACAGAGTGTTTGATGGGGAAAGTGTAGAAGGAGCTTTACTCTGTATCTCACCCTGTGCGTTACATTTCCTGGGAGTGTTTGATGGGGACAGTGTAAAGGGAGCTTTACTCTGTATCTAACCCCGTGCTGTACCTGTCCTGGGAGTGTTTGATGGGGACAGTGTAGAGGGAGCTTTACTCTGTATCGAACCCCGTGCTGTACCTCTCCTGGGAGTGTTTGATGGGGACAGTGTAGAGGGAGCTTTACGCTGTATCGAACCCCGTGCAGTACCTGTCTTCGGAGTGATTGATGGGGGCAGTGTTGAGGGAGCTTTACTCTGTATCTAACCCCGTGCTGTACCTGTCCTGGGAGTGTTTGATGGGGACAGTTAGAGGGAGCTTTATTCTGTATCTAACCCCATGCCGTACCTCTCCTGGGAGTGTTTGATGGGGACAGTGTCGAGGGAGCTTTACTCTGTATCTAACCCCGTGCCGTACTTGTCCTGGGAGTGTTTGATGGGGACAGTGTAGAGAGAGCTTTATTCTGTATCTAACCCCGTGCTGTACCTGTCCTGGGAGTGTTTAATGGGGACAGTGTAGAGGGAGCTTTACTCTCTATCTAACCCCGTGCTGTACCTGTCCTGGGAGTGTTTGATGGGGACAGTGTAGAGGGAGCTTTACTCTGTATCTAATCCCGTGCCGTACTTGACCTGGGAGTGTTTGATGGGCACAGTGAAGAGGGAGCTTTACTCTGTATCTAACCCCATGCCGTACTTGTCCTGGGTGTGTTTGATGGGGACAGTGTAGAGGGAGCTTATCTCTGGATCGAACCCCGTGCTGTACCTGTCCTGGGAGTGTTTAATGGGGACAGTGTAGAGGGAGCTTTACTCTGGACCTAACCCCGTGCTGTACCTGTCCTGGGATTGTTTGTTGGGGACAGTGTTGAGGGAGCTTTACTCTGTATGTAACCCCGTGCTGTACCTGTCCTGGGAGTGTTTGATGGGGACACTGTAGAGGGAGCTTTACTCTCTATCTAACACCGTGCTGTACCTGTCCTGGGAGTGTTTGATGGGGACTGTAGAGGGATCTTTACTCTGTATCTAACCCCATGCCGTACCTCTCCTGGGAGTGTTTGATGGGGACAGTATAGAGGGAGCTTTACTCTGTATCTAACCCCGTGCTGTACCTGTCCTGGGAGTGTTTGATGGGGACAGTGTAGAGGGATCTTTACTCTGTATCTAACCCCGTGCCGTACTTGTCCTGGGAGTGTTTGATGGGGACAGTGTAGAGGGAGCTTCACTCTGTATCTAACCCCATGCCCTACTTGTCCTGGGAGTGTTTGATGTGGACAGTGTAGAGGAAGCTTTAATCTGCATCTATCCGTGTTCTGTACCTGTCCACAGAGTGTTTGATGGGGAAAGTGTAGAAGGAGCTTTACTCTGTATCTAACCCTGTGCGTTACATTTCCTGGGAGTGTTTGATGGGGACAGTGTAGAGGGAGCTTTACTCTGTATCTAATCCCGTGCCGTACTTGACCTGGGAGTGTTTGATGGGGACAGTGTAGAGGGAGCTTTACTCTGTATCTAACCCCATGCCGTACTTGTCCTGGGTGTGTTTGATGGGGACAGTGTAGAGGGAGCTTACCTCTGGATCGAACCCCGTGCTGTACCTCTCCTGGGAGTATTTGATGGGGATAGTGTAGAGGGAGCTTAACTCTGGATCGAACCCCGTGCTGTACCTGTCCTGGGAGTGTTTTATGGGGCAGTGTAGAGGGAGCTTTATTCTGTATCTAACCCCGTGCTGTACCTGTCCTGGGAATGTTTGATGCCGACAGTGTTGAGGGAGCTGTACTCTGTATGTAACCCCGTGCTGTACTTGTCCTGGGAGTGTTTGATGGGGACAATGTAGAGGGAGCTTTACTCTGTATCTAAGGACAGTGTAGAGGGATCTATACTCTGTATCTAACCCCGTGCCGCACTTGTCCTGGGAGTGTTTGATGGGGACAGTGTAGAGGGAGCTTAACTCTGGATCGAACCCCGTGTTGTACCAGTCCTGGGAGTGTTTGATGGGGACAGTGTAGAGGGAGCTTTACTCTGTATCTAACTCTGTGCTGTACCTGCCCTGGGAGTGTTTGATGGGGACAGTGTAGAGGGAGCTTTACTCTGTACCTAACCCCGTGCTGTCCCTGTCCTGGGAGTGTTTGTTGGGGACAGTGTAGATGGAGCTTTACTCTGTATCTTACCCCGTGTTGTACCTGTCCTGGGAGTGTTTGATGGGGATAGTGTAGAGGGAGCTTTACTCTATATCTAACCGAGTGTTGTACCTGTCCTGGGAGTGTTTGTTGGGGACAGTGTAGAGGGAGCATTACTCTGTATCTAACCCCTCGCTGTACCTGTCCTGGGAGTGTTTGATGGGGACAGTGAAGAGGGAGCTTTACTCTGTATCTAACCCCGTGCTGTACCTGTATTGGGGGTGTTTGTTGGGGACAGTGTAGCGGGAGCTTTACTCTCTATCTTACCCCGTGTTGTACCTGTCCTGGGAGTGTTTGATGGGGACAGTGTAGAGGGAGCTTTACTCTCTATCTTACCCCGTGTTGTACCTGTCCTGGGAGTGTTTGATGGGGATAGTGTAGAAGGAGCTGTACTCTGTATCTAACCCCGTGCTGTACCTGTCCTTGGAGTGTTTGATAGGTCAGTGTAGAGGGAGCTTTACTCTGTATCTAACCCCGTGCTGTACCAGCCCTGGGGGTGTTTGATTGGGACAGTGTAGAGGGAGCTTTACTCTGTATCTAACCCCGTGCCGTTCCTGCCCTGGGGGTGTTTGATGGGGACAGTGTAGAGGCAGCTTTACTCTGTATCTAACCCCGTGCTGTACCTGCCCTGGGAGTGTTTGATGGGGACAGTGTAGAGGGAGATTTACCCTGTGTCTAACCCCGTGCTGTACCAGTCCTGGGAGTGTTTGATGGAGACAGTGGAGAGGGAGCTTTACTCTGTATCTAACCCTGTGCTGTACCTGTCCTGGGAGTGTTTGATGGGGACAGTGTAGAGGGAACTTTACTCTGTATCTAACCCCGTGCTATACCTGTCCTGGGAGTGTTTGACGGGGACAGTGTAGAGGGAGCTTTACTCTGTATTTAACCCCGTGCTGTACCTGTCCTGGGAGTGTTTGATGGGGACAGTGCAGAGGGAGCTTTACTCTGTATCTAACCCCGTGCTGTACCTGTCCTGGGAGTGTTTGATGGGGACAGTGTAGAGGGAACTTTACTCTGTATCTAACCCCGTGCTGTACCTGTCCTGGGAGTGTTTGATGGAGACAGTGTAAAGGGAGCTTTACTCTGTATCTAACCCCGTGCTGTACCTGCCCTGGGGGTGTTTGATGGGGACAGTGTAGAGGGAGCTTTACTCTGTATCTAACCCCGTGCTGTACCTGCCCTGGGAGTGTTTGACGGGGACAGTGCAGAGGGAGCTTTACTCTGTATCTAACCCCGTGCTGCTCCTTCACTGGGAGTGTTTGATTGGTCAGTGTAGAGGGAGCTTTACTCTGTATCTAACCCCGTGCTGTACCTGCCCTGGGAGTGTTTGATGGGGACAGTGTAGAGGGAGATTTACCCTGTGTCTAACCCCGTGCTGTACCAGTCCTGGGAGTGTTTGATGGAGACAGTGTAGAGGGAGCTTTACTCTGTATCTAACCCTGTGCTGTACCTGTCCTGGGAGTGTTTGATGGGGACAGTGTAGAGGGAACTTTACTCTGTATCTAACCCCGTGCTATACCTGTCCTGGGGGTGTTTGATGGGGACAGTTTAGAGGGAGCTTTGCTCTGTATCTAACTCCGTGCTGTTCCTGCCCTGGGAGTGTTTGATGGGGACAGTGTAGAGGGAGCTTTACTCTGTATCTAACCCCGTGCTGTACCTGCCCTGGGGGTGTTTGATTGGGATAGTGTAGAGTGAGCTTTACTCTGTATCTAACCCCGTGCTGTTCCTGCCCTGGGGGTGTTTGATGGGGACAGTGTAGAGGGAGCTTTACTCTGTATCTAACCCCGTGCTGTACCTGCCCTGGGAGTGTTTGACGGGGACAGTGCAGAGGGAGCTTTACTCTGTATCTAACCCCGTGCTGCTCCTTCACTGGGAGTGTTTGATTGGTCAGTGTAGAGGGAGCTTTACTCTGTATCTAACCCCGTGCTGTACCTGCCCTGCGAGTGTTTGATAGGTCAGTGTAGAGGGAGCTTTACTCTGTATCTAACCCCGTGCTGTACCTGCCCTGGGGGTGTTTGATTGGGACAGTGTAGAGGGAGCTTTACTCTGTATCTAACCCCGTGCTGTACCTGTCCTGGGAGTATTTGATGGGGACAGTGTAGAGGGAGCTTTACTCTGTATCTAACCCCGTGCCGTTCCTGCCCTGGGGGTGTTTGATGGGGACAGTGTAGAGGCAGCTTTACTCTGTATCTAACCCCGTGCTGTACCTGCCCTGGGAGTGTTTGATGGGGACAGTGTAGAGGGAGATTTACCCTGTGTCTAACCCCGTGCTGTACCAGTCCTGGGAGTGTTTGATGGAGACAGTGTAGAGGGAGCTTTACTCTGTATCTAACCCTGTGCTGTACCTGTCCTGGGAGTGTTTGATGGGGACAGTGTAGAGGGAACTTTACTCTGTATCTAACCCCGTGCTATACCTGTCCTGGGGGTGTTTGATGGGGACAGTTTAGAGGGAGCTTTGCTCTGTATCTAACTCCGTGCTGTACCTGCCCTGGGGGTGTTTGATTGGGACAGTGTAGAGTGAGCTTTACTCTGTATCTAACCCCGTGCTGTTCCTGCCCTGGGGGTGTTTGATGGGGACAGTGTAGAGGCAGCTTTACTCTGTATCTAACCCCGTGCTGTACCTGTCCTGGGAGTGTTTGATGGGGACAGTATAGAGGGAGCTTTACTCTGTATCTAACCCCGTGCTGTACCTGCCCTGGGGGTGTTTGATTGGGACAGTGTAGAGGGAGCTTTACTCTGTATCTAACCCCGTGCTGTACCTGTCCTGGGAGTGTTTGATGGGGACAGTGTAGAGGGAGCTTTACTCTGTATCTAACCCCGTGCTGTCCCTGTCCTGGGAGTGTTTGATGGGGACAGTGTAGAGGGAGCTTTACTCTGGATCAAATCCCGTGCTGTACCTGTCCTGGGAGTGTTTGATGGGGACAGTGTAGAGGGAGCTTTACTCTGTATCTAACCCCGTGCTGTACCTGTCCTGGGAGTGTTTGATGGGGACAGTGTAGAGGGAGCTTTACTCTGTATCTAACCCCGTGCTGTAACTGTCCTGGGAGTGTTTGCTGGGGACAGTGTCGAGGGAGCTTTACTCTGTATCTAACCCCGTGCTGTACCTGCCCTGGGGGTGTTTGATGGGGACAGTGTAGAGGGAGCTTTACTCTGTATCTAACCCCATGCTGTACCTGTCCTGGGAGTGTTTGATGGGGACAGTGTAGAGGGAGCTTTACTCTGTATCTAACCCCGTGCTGTACCTGTCCTGGGAGTGTTTGATGGGGTCAGTGTTTAGGGAGCTTTACTCTGTATCTTACCCCGTGCTGTACCTGTCCTGGGAGTGTTTGATGGGGACAGCGTAGAGGGAGCTTTACTCTGTATCTAACCCCGTGCTGTACCTGTCCTGGGAGTGTTTGATGAGGACAGTGTAGAAAGAGCTTTACTCTGTATCTAACCCCGTGCTGTACCTGTCCTGGGAGTGTTTGATGGGGACAGTGAAGAGGGAGCTTTACTCTGTATCTAACCCCGTGCTGTACCTGTCCTGGGAGTGTTTGATGGGGACAGTGTAGAGGGAGCTTTACTCTGTATCTAACCCCATGCTGTACCTGTCCTGGGAGTGTTTGATGGGGACAGTGTAGAGGGAACTTTACTCTGTATCTAACCCCGTGCTGTACCTGTCCTGGGAGTGTTTGATGGGGACAGTGTAGAGGGAGCTTTACTCTGTATCTAACCCCGTGCCGTACCTGTCCTGGGTGTGTCTGATGGGGACAGTGTAGAGGGAGATTTACTCTGTATCTAACAGCGTGCTGTACCTGTCCTGGGAGTGTTTGATGGGGACAGTCTAGAGGGAGCTTTACTCTGTATCTAACCCGTGCTGTACCTGTCCGGGTAGTGTTTGATGGGGACAGTACAGAAGGAGCATTACTCTGTATCGAACCCCGTGCTGTACCTGTCCTGGGAGTGTTTGATAGGGACAGCGTAGAGGGAGCTTTACTCTGTATCTAACCCCGTGCTGCTCCTTCACTGGGAGTGTTTGATTGGTCAGTGTAGAGGGAGCTTTACACTGTATCTAACCCCGTGCTGTACCTGCCCTGCGAGTGTTTGATAGGTCAGTGTAGAGGGAGCTTTACTCTGTATCGATCCCCGTGCTGTACCTGTCCTGGGAGTGTTTGATGGGGACAGTGTAGAGGGATCTTTACTCTGTATCTAACCCCGTGCTGTACCTGTCCTGGGCGTGTTTGATGGGGACAGTGTAGAGGGAGCTTTACTCTGTATCTAACCCCGTGCTGTACCTGTCCTGGGAGTGTTTGATGGGGTCAGTGTTTAGGGAGCTTTACTCTGTATCTTACCCCGTGCTGTACCTGTCCTGGGAGTGTTTGATGGGGACAGCGTAGAGGGAGCTTTACTCTGTATCTAACCCCGTGCTGTACCTGTCCTGGGAGTGTTTGATGGGGACAGTGTAGAAAGAGCTTTACTCTGTATCTAACCCCGTGCTGTACCTGTCCTGGGAGTGTTTGATGGGGACAGTGAAGAGGGAGCTTTACTCTGTATCTAACCCCGTGCTGTACCTGTCCTGGGAGTGTTTGATGGGGACAGTGTATAGGGAGCTTTACCCTGTATCTAACCTCGTGCTGTACCTGTCCTGGGAGTGTTTGATGGGGACAGTGTAGAAGGAGCTTTACTCTGTATCTAACCCCGTGCTGTACCTGCCCTGGGGGTGTTTGATGGGGACAGTGTAGAGGGAGCTTTACTCTGTATCTAACCCCGTGCTGTACCTGTCCTGGGAGTGTTTGATGGGGACAGTGTAGAGGGAGCTTTACTCTGTATCTAACCCCGTGCTGTACCTGTCCTGGGAGTGTTTGATGGGGACAGTGTAGAGGGAGCTTTACTCTGTATCTAACACCGTGCTGTCCCTGTCCTCGGAGTGTTTGATGGGGACAGTGTAGAGGGAGCTTTACTCTGTATCTAACCCCGTGCTGTACCTGTCCTGGGGGTGTTTGATGGGGACAGTGTAGAGGGAGCTTTACTCTGTATCTAACCCCGTGCTGTACCTGTCCTGGGGGTGTTTGATGGGGACAGTGCAGAGGGAGCTTTACTCTGTATCTAACTCCGTGCTGTACCTGCCCTGGGGGTGTTTGATTGGGACAGTGTAGAGTGAGCTTTACTCTGTATCTAACCCCGTGTTGTTCCTGCCCTGGGGGTGTTTGATGGGGACAGTGTAGAGGCAGCTTTACTCTGTATCTAACACCGTGCTGTACCTGTCCTGGGAGTGTTTGATGGGGACAGTGTAGAGGGAACTTTACTCTGTATCTAACACCGTGCTGTACCTGTCCTGGGAGTGTTTGATGGAGACAGTGTAAAGGGAGCTTTACTCTGTATCTAACCCCGTGCTGTACCTGCCCTGGGGGTGTTTGATGGGGACAGTGTAGAGGGAGCTTTACTCTGTATCTAACCCCGTGCTGTACCTGCCCTGGGGGTGTTTGATGGGGACAGTGTAGAGGGAGCTTTACTCTGTATCTAACCCCGTGCTGTACCTGTCCTGGGAGTGTTTGACGGGGACAGTGCAGAGGGAGCTTTACTCTGTATCTGACCCTGTGCTGTCCCTGTCGTGGGAGTGCTTGATGGGGACAGTGTAGAGGGAGCTTTACTCTGTATCTAACCCCGTGCTGTACCTGTCCTGGGAGTGTTTGATGGGGACAGTGTAGAGGGAGCTTTACTCTGTATCTAACACCGTGCTGTCCCTGTCCTGGGAGTGTTTGATGGGGACAGTGTAGAGGGAGCTTTACTCTGTATCTAACACCGTGCTGTCCCTGTCCTGGGAGTGTTTGATGGGGACAGTGTAGAGGGAGCTTTACTCTGTATCTAACCCCGTGCTGTACCTGTCCTGGGGGTGTTTGATGGGGACAGTGTAGAGGGAGCTTTGCTCTGTATCTAACTCCGTGCTGTACCTGCCCTGGGGGTGTTTGATTGGGACAGTGTTGAGGGAGCTTTACTCTGTATCTAACCCCGTGCTGCTCCTGCCCTGGGGGTGTTTGATGGGGACAGTGTAGAGGGAGCTTTGCTCTGTATCTAACTCCGTGCTGTACCTGCCCTGGGGGTGTTTAATTGGGACAGTGTAGAGGGAGCTTTACTCTGTATCTAACCCCGTGCTGTACCTGTCCTGGGCGTGTTTGATGGGGACAGTGTAGAGGGAGCTTTACTCTGTATCTAACCCCGTGCTGTACCTGTCCTGGGAGTGTTTGATGGGGTCAGTGTTTAGGGAGCTTTACTCTGTATCTTACCCCGTGCTGTACCTGTCCTGGGAGTGTTTGATGGGGACAGCGTAGAGGGAGCTTTACTCTGTATCTAACCCCGTGCTGTACCTGTCCTGGGAGTGTTTGATGGGGACAGTGTAGAAAGAGCTTTACTCTGTATCTAACCCCGTGCTGTACCTGTCCTGGGAGTGTTTGATGGGGACAGTGAAGAGGGAGCTTTACTCTGTATCTAACCCCGTGCTGTACCTGTCCTGGGAGTGTTTGATGGGGACAGTGTATAGGGAGCTTTACCCTGTATCTAACCTCGTGCTGTACCTGTCCTGGGAGTGTTTGATGGGGACAGTGTAGAAGGAGCTTTACTCTGTATCTAACCCCGTGCTGTACCTGCCCTGGGGGTGTTTGATGGGGACAGTGTAGAGGGAGCTTTACTCTGTATCTAACCCCGTGCTGTACCTGTCCTGGGAGTGTTTGATGGGGACAGTGTAGAGGGAGCTTTACTCTGTATCTAACCCCGTGCTGTACCTGTCCTGGGAGTGTTTGATGGGGACAGTGTAGAGGGAGCTTTACTCTGTATCTAACACCGTGCTGTCCCTGTCCTCGGAGTGTTTGATGGGGACAGTGTAGAGGGAGCTTTACTCTGTATCTAACCCCGTGCTGTACCTGTCCTGGGGGTGTTTGATGGGGACAGTGTAGAGGGAGCTTTACTCTGTATCTAACCCCGTGCTGTACCTGTCCTGGGGGTGTTTGATGGGGACAGTGCAGAGGGAGCTTTACTCTGTATCTAACTCCGTGCTGTACCTGCCCTGGGGGTGTTTGATTGGGACAGTGTAGAGTGAGCTTTACTCTGTATCTAACCCCGTGCTGTTCCTGCCCTGGGGGTGTTTGATGGGGACAGTGTAGAGGCAGCTTTACTCTGTATCTAACACCGTGCTGTACCTGTCCTGGGAGTGTTTGATGGGGACAGTGTAGAGGGAACTTTACTCTGTATCTAACACCGTGCTGTACCTGTCCTGGGAGTGTTTGATGGAGACAGTGTAAAGGGAGCTTTACTCTGTATCTAACCCCGTGCTGTACCTGCCCTGGGGGTGTTTGATGGGGACAGTGTAGAGGGAGCTTTACTCTGTATCTAACCCCGTGCTGTACCTGCCCTGGGGGTGTTTGATGGGGACAGTGTAGAGGGAGCTTTACTCTGTATCTAACCCCGTGCTGTACCTGTCCTGGGAGTGTTTGACGGGGACAGTGCAGAGGGAGCTTTACTCTGTATCTGACCCCGTGCTGTCCCTGTCGTGGGAGTGCTTGATGGGGACAGTGTAGAGGGAGCTTTACTCTGTATCTAACCCCGTGCTGTACCTGTCCTGGGAGTGTTTGATGGGGACAGTGTAGAGGGAGCTTTACTCTGTATCTAACACCGTGCTGTCCCTGTCCTGGGAGTGTTTGATGGGGACAGTGTAGAGGGAGCTTTACTCTGTATCTAACACCGTGCTGTCCCTGTCCTGGGAGTGTTTGATGGGGACAGTGTAGAGGGAGCTTTACTCTGTATCTAACCCCGTGCTGTACCTGTCCTGGGGGTGTTTGATGGGGACAGTGTAGAGGGAGCTTTGCTCTGTATCTAACTCCGTGCTGTACCTGCCCTGGGGGTGTTTGATTGGGACAGTGTTGAGGGAGCTTTACTCTGTATCTAACCCCGTGCTGTTCCTGCCCTGGGGGTGTTTGATGGGGACAGTGTAGAGGGAGCTTTGCTCTGTATCTAACTCCGTGCTGTACCTGCCCTGGGGGTGTTTAATTGGGACAGTGTAGAGGGAGCTTTACTCTGTATCTAACCCCGTGCTGTACCTGTCCTGGGAGTGTTTGATGGGGACAGTGTGGAGGCAGCTTTACTCTGTATCTAACCCCGTGCTGTACCTGGCCTGGGAGTGTTTGATGGGGACAGTGTAGAGGGAGATTTACCCTGTGTCTAACCCCGTGCTGTACCAGTCCTTGGAGTGTTTGATGGAGACAGTGTAGAGGGAGATTTACTCTGTATCTAACCCCGCGCTGTACCTGTCCTGGGAGTGTTTGATGGGGACAGTGTAGAGGGAGCTTTACTCTGTATCTAACCCCGTGCTGTACCTGTCCTGGGAGTGTTTTATGGGGACAGTGTAGAGGGAACTTTACTCTGTATCTAACCCCGCGCTGTATCAGTCCTGGGAGTGTTTGATGGGGACAGTGTAGAGGGAGCTTTACTCTGTATCTAACCCCGTGCTGTCCCTGTCCTGGGAGTGTTTGATGGGGACAGTGTAGAGGGAGCTTTACTCTGTATCTAACCCCGTGCTGTACCTGTCCTGGGAGTGTTTGATGGGGACAGTGTAGAGGGAGCTTTACTCTGTATCGAACCCCGTGCTGTACCTGTCCCGGGAGTGTTTGATGGGTCAGTGTAGAGGGAGCTTTACTCTGTATCTAACCCCGTGCTGTCCCTGTCCTGGGAGTGTTTGATGGGTCAGTGTAGAGGGAGCTTTACTCTGTATCAAACCCCGTGCTGTACCTGTCCTGGGAGTGTTTGATGGGGACAGTGTAGAGGGAGCTTTACTCTGTATCTAACCCCGTGCTGTACCTGTCCTGGGAGTGTTTGATGGGGACAGTGTAGAGGGAGCTTTACTCTGTATCTAACCCCGTGCTGTAACTGTCCTGGGAGTGTTTGCTAGGGACAGTGTAGAGGGAGCTTTACTCTGTATCTAACCCCGTGCTGTACCTGTCCTGGGAGTGTTTGATGGGGACAGTGTAGAGGGAGCTTTACTCTGTATCTAACCCCGTGCTGTAACTGTCCTGGGAGTGTTTGCTGGGGACAGTGTCGAGGGAGCTTTACTCTGTATCTAACCCCGTGCTGTAACTGCCCTGGGGGTGTTTGATGGGGACAGTGTAGAGGGAGCTTTACTCTGTATCTAACCCCGTGCTGTACCTGTCCTGGGAGTGTTTGATGGGGACAGTGTAGAGGGAGCTTTACTCTGTATCTAACCCCGTGCTGTACCTGTCCTGGGGGTGTTTGATGGGGACAGTGTAGAGGGAGCTTTGCTCTGTATCTAACTCCGTGCTGTACCTGCCCTGGGGGTGTTTGATGGGGACAGTGTAGAGGGAGCTTTGCTCTGTATCTAACTCCGTGCTGTACCTGCCCTGGGGGTGTTTAATTGGGACAGTGTAGAGGGAGCTTTACTCTGTATCTAACCCCGTGCTGTACCTGTCCTGGGAGTGTTTGATGGGGACAGTGTAGAGGCAGCTTTACTCTGTATCTAACCCCGTGCTGTACCTGCCCTGGGAGTGTTTGATGGGGACAGTGTAGAGGGAGCTTTCCTCTGTATCGAACCCCGTGTTGTACCTGTCCCGGGAGTGTTTGATGGGTCAGTGTAGAGGGAGCTTTACTCTGTATCTAACCCCGTGCTGTCCCTGTCCTGGGAGTGTTTGATGGGGACAGTGTAGAGGGAGCTTTACTCTGTATCGAACCCCGTGCTGTACCTGTCCTGGGAGTGTTTGATGGGGACAGTGTAGAGGGAGCTTTACTCTGTATCTAACCCCGTGCTGTACCTGTCCTGGGAGTGTTTGATGGGGACAGTGTAGAGGGAGCTTTACTCTGTCTCTAACCCCGTGCTGTACCTGTCCTGGGAGTGCTTGATGGGGACAGTGTAGAGGGAGATTTACTCTGTATCTAACCCCGTGCTGTACCTGTCCTGGGAGTGTTTGATGGGGACAGTGTAGAGGGAGCTTTACTCTGTATCTAACCCCGTGCTGTACCTGTCCTGGGAGTGTTTGATGGGGACAGTGTAGAGGGAGCTTTACTCTGTATCTAACCCCGTGCTGTAACTGTCCTGGGAGTGTTTGCTGGGGACAGTGTCGAGGGAGCTTTACTCTGTATCTAACCCCGTGCTGTACCTGCCCTGGGGGTGTTTGATGGGGACAGTGTAGAGGGAGCTTTACTCTGTATCTAACCCCGTGCTGTACCTGTCCTGGGAGTGTTTGATGGGGACAGTGTAGAGGGAGCTTTACTCTGTATCGAACCCCGTGCTGTACCTGTCCCGGGAGTGTTTGATGGGTCAGTGTAGAGGGAGCTTTACTCTGTATCTAACCCCGTGCTGTCCCTGTCCTGGGAGTGTTTGATGGGTCAGTGTAGAGGGAGCTTTGCTCTGTATCTAACTCCGTGCTGTACCTGCCCTGGGGGTGTTTAATTGGGACAGTGTAGAGGGAGCTTTACTCTGTATCTAACCCCGTGCTGTCCCTGTCCTGGGAGTGTTTGATGGGGACAGTGTAGAGGGAGCTTTACTCTGTATCGAACCCCGTGCTGTACCTGTCCTGGGAGTGTTTGATGGGGACAGTGTAGAGGGAGCTTTACTCTGTATCTAACCCCGTGCTGTACCTGTCCTGGGAGTGTTTGATGGGGACAGCGTAGAGGGAGCTTTACTCTGTCTCTAACCCCGTGCTGTACCTGTCCTGGGAGTGTTTGATGGGGTCAGTGTTTAGGGAGCTTTACTCTGTATCTTACCCCGTGCTGTACCTGTCCTGGGAGTGTTTGATGGGGACAGCGTAGAGGGAGCTTTACTCTGTATCTAACCCCGTGCTGTACCTGTCCTGGGAGTGTTTGATGGGGACAGTGTAGAAAGAGCTTTACTCTGTATCTAACCCCGTGCTGTACCTGTCCTGGGAGTGTTTGATGGGGACAGTGAAGAGGGAGCTTTACTCTGTATCTAACCCCGTGCTGTACCTGTCCTGGGAGTGTTTGATGGGGACAGTGTAGAGGGAGCTTTACTCTGTATCTAACCCCATGCTGTACCTGTCCTGGGAGTGTTTGATGGGGACAGTGTAGAGGGAACTTTACTCTGTATCTAACCCCGTGCTGTACCTGTCCTGGGAGTGTTTGATGGGGACAGTGTAGAGGGAGCTTTACTCTGTATCTAACCCCGTGCCGTACCTGTCCTGGGTGTGTCTGATGGGGACAGTGTAGAGGGAGATTTACTCTGTATCTAACAGTGTGCTGTACCTGTCCTGGGAGTGTTTGATGGGGACAGTCTAGAGGGAGCTTTACTCTGTATCTAACCCGTGCTGTACCTGTCCGGGTAGTGTTTGATGGGGACAGTGCAGAAGGAGCATTACTCTGTATCGAACCCCGTGCTGTACCTGTCCTGGGAGTGTTTGATGGGGACAGCGTAGAGGGAGCTTTACTCTGCATCTAACCCCGTGCTGCTCCTTCACTGGGAGTGTTTGATTGGTCAGTGTAGAGGGAGCTTTACACTGTATCTAACCCCGTGCTGTACCTGCCCTGCGAGTGTTTGATAGGTCAGTGTAGAGGGAGCTTTACTCTGTATCGATCCCCGTGCTGTACCTGTCCTGGGAGTGTTTGATGGGGACAGTGTAGAGGGAGCTTTACTCTGTATCTAACCCCGTGCTGTACCTGTCCTGGGCGTGTTTGATGGGGACAGTGTAGAGGGAGCTTTACTCTGTATCTAACCCCGTGCTGTACCTGTCCTGGGAGTGTTTGATGGGGTCAGTGTTTAGGGAGCTTTACTCTGTATCTTACCCCGTGCTGTACCTGTCCTGGGAGTGTTTGATGGGGACAGCGTAGAGGGAGCTTTACTCTGTATCTAACCCCGTGCTGTACCTGTCCTGGGAGTGTTTGATGGGGACAGTGTAGAAAGAGCTTTACTCTGTATCTAACCCCGTGCTGTACCTGTCCTGGGAGTGTTTGATGGGGACAATGAAGAGGGAGCTTTACTCTGTATCTAACCCCGTGCTGTACCTGCCCTGGGGGTGTTTGATGGGGACAGTGTAGAGGGAGCTTTACTCTGTATCTAACCCCGTGCTGTACCTGTCCTGGGAGTGTTTGACGGGGACAGTGCAGAGGGAGCTTTACTCTGTATCTGACCCCGTGCTGTCCCTGTCGTGGGAGTGCTTGATGGGGACAGTGTAGAGGGAGCTTTACTCTGTATCTAACCTTGTGCTGTACCTGTCCTGGGAGTGTTTGATGGGGACAGTGTAGAGGGAGCTTTACTCTGTATCTAACACCGTGCTGTCCCTGTCCTGGGAATGTTTGATGGGGACAGTGTAGAGGGAGCTTTACTCTGTATCTAACACCGTGCTGTCCCTGTCCTGGGAGTGTTTGATGGGGACAGTGTAGAGGGAGCTTTACTCTGTATCTAACCCCGTGCTGTACCTGTCCTGGGGGTGTTTGATGGGGACAGTGTAGAGGGAGCTTTGCTCTGTATCTAACTCCGTGCTGTACCTGCCCTGGGGGTGTTTGATTGGGACAGTGTTGAGGGAGCTTTACTCTGTATCTAACCCCGTGCTGTTCCTGCCCTGGGGGTGTTTGATGGGGACAGTGTAGAGGGAGCTTTGCTCTGTATCTAACTCCGTGCTGTACCTGCCCTGGGGGTGTTTAATTGGGACAGTGTAGAGGGAGCTTTACTCTGTATCTAACCCCGTGCTGTACCTGTCCTGGGAGTGTTTGATGGGGACAGTGTGGAGGCAGCTTTACTCTCTATCTAACCCCGTGCTGTACCTGTCCTGGGAGTGTTTGATGGGGACAGTGTGGAGGCAGCTTTACTCTCTATCTAACCCCGTGCTGTACCTGCCCTGGGAGTGTTTGATGGGGACAGTGTAGAGGGAGATTTACCCTGTGTCTAACCCCGTGCTGTACCAGTCCTTGGAGTGTTTGATGGAGACAGTGTAGAGGGAGCTTTACTCTGTATCTAACCCCGCGCTGTACCTGTCCTGGGAGTGTTTGATGGGGACAGTGTAGAGGGAGCTTTACTCTGTATCTAACCCCGTGCTGTACCTGTCCTGGGAGTGTTTTATGGGGACAGTGTAGAGGGAACTTTACTCTGTATCTAACCCCGTGCTGTACCTGTCCTGGGAGTGTTTGATGGGGACAGTGTGGAGGCAGCTTTACTCTCTATCTAACCCCGTGCTGTACCTGCCCTGGGAGTGTTTGATGGGGACAGTGTGGAGGCAGCTTTACTCTCTATCTAACCCCGTGCTGTACCTGCCCTGGGAGTGTTTGATGGGGACAGTGTAGAGGGAGATTTACCCTGTGTCTAACCCCGTGCTGTACCAGTCCTTGGAGTGTTTGATGGAGACAGTGTAGAGGGAGCTTTACTCTGTATCTAACCCCGCGCTGTACCTGTCCTGGGAGTGTTTGATGGGGACAGTGTAGAGGGAGCTTTACTCTGTATCTAACCCCGTGCTGTACCTGTCCTGGGAGTGTTTTATGGGGACAGTGTAGAGGGAACTTTACTCTGTATCTAACCCCGCGCTGTACCTGTCCTGGGAGTGTTTGATGGGGACAGTGTAGAGGGAGCTTTACTCTGTATCTAACCCCGTGCTGTCCCTGTCCTGGGAGTGTTTGATGGGGACAGTGTAGAGGGAGCTTTACTCTGTATCTAACCCCGTGCTGTACCTGTCCTGGGAGTGTTTGATGGGGACAGTGTAGAGGGAGCTTTACTCTGTATCGAATCCCGTGCTGTACCTGTCCCGGGAGTGTTTGATGGGTCAGTGTAGAGGGAGCTTTACTCTGTATCTAACCCCGTGCTGTCCCTGTCCTGGGAGTGTTTGATGGGTCAGTGTAGAGGGAGCTTTACTCTGTATCAAACCCCGTGCTGTACCTGTCCTGGGAGTGTTTGATGGGGACAGTGTAGAGGGAGCTTTACTCTGTATCTAACCCCGTGCTGTAACTGTCCTGGGAGTGTTTGCTGGGGACAGTGTCGAGGGAGCTTTACTCTGTATCTAACCCCGTGCTGTACCTGCCCTGGGGGTGTTTGATGGGGACAGTGTAGAGGGAGCTTTACTCTGTATCTAACCCCGTGCTGTACCTGTCCTGGGAGTGTTTGATGGGGACAGTGTAGAGGGAGCTTTACTCTGTATCTAACCCCGTGCTGTACCTGTCCTGGGGGTGTTTGATGGGGACAGTGTAGAGGGAGCTTTGCTCTGTATCTAACTCCGTGCTGTACCTGCCCTGGGGGTGTTTGATGGGGACAGTGTAGAGGGAGCTTTGCTCTGTATCTAAGTCCGTGCTGTACCTGCCCTGGGGGTGTTTAATTGGGACAGTGTAGAGGGAGCTTTACTCTGTATCTAACCCCGTGCTGTACCTGTCCTGGGAGTGTTTGATGGGGACAGTGTAGAGGCAGCTTTACTCTGTATCTAACCCCGTGCTGTACCTGCCCTGGGAGTGTTTGATGGGGACAGTGTAGAGGGAGCTTTCCTCTGTATCGAACCCCGTGTTGTACCTGTCCCGGGAGTGTTTGATGGGTCAGTGTAGAGGGAGCTTTACTCTGTATCTAACCCCGTGCTGTCCCTGTCCTGGGAGTGTTTGATGGGGACAGTGTAGAGGGAGCTTTACTCTGTATCGAACCCCGTGCTGTACCTGTCCTGGGAGTGTTTGATGGGGACAGTGTAGAGGGAGCTTTACTCTGTATCTAACCCCGTGCTGTACCTGTCCTGGGAGTGTTTGATGGGGACAGTGTAGAGGGAGCTTTACTCTGTATCTAACCCCGTGCTGTAACTGTCCTGGGAGTGTTTGCTGGGGACAGTGTCGAGGGAGCTTTACTCTGTATCTAACCCCGTGCTGTACCTGCCCTGGGGGTGTTTGATGGGGACAGTGTAGAGGGAGCTTTACTCTGTATCTAACGCCGTGCTGTACCTGTCCTGGGAGTGTTTGATGGGGACAGTGTAGAGGGAGCTTTACTCTGTATCGAACCCCGTGCTGTACCTGTCCCGGGAGTGTTTGATGGGTCAGTGTAGAGGGAGCTTTACTCTGTATCTAACCCCGTGCTGTCCCTGTCCTGGGAGTGTTTGATGGGTCAGTGTAGAGGGAGCTTTACTCTGTATCAAACCCCGTGCTGTACCTGTCCTGGGAGTGTTTGATGGGGACAGTGTAGAGGGAGCTTTACTCTGTATCTAACCCCGTGCTGTACCTGTCCTGGGAGTGTTTGATGGGGACAGTGTAGAGGGAGCTTTACTCTGTATCTAACCCCGTGCTGTAACTGTCCTGGGAGTGTTTGCTGCGGACAGTGTCGAGGGAGCTTTACTCTGTATCTAACCCCGTGCTGTACCTGCCCTGGGGGTGTTTGATGGGGACAGTGTAGAGGGAGCTTTACTCTGTATCTAACCCCGTGCTGTACCTGTCCTGGGAGTGTTTGATGGGGACAGTGTAGAGGGAGCTTTACTCTGTATCTAACCCCGTGCTGTACCTGTCCTGGGGGTGTTTGATGGGGACAGTGTAGAGGGAGCTTTGCTCTGTATCTAACTCCGTGCTGTACCTGCCCTGGGGGTGTTTGATGGGGACAGTGTAGAGGGAGCTTTGCTCTGTATCTAACTCCGTGCTGTACCTGCCCTGGGGGTGTTTAATTGGGACAGTGTAGAGGGAGCTTTACTCTGTATCTAACCCCGTGCTGTACCTGTCCTGGGAGTGTTTGATGGGGACAGTGTAGAGGCAGCTTTACTCTGTATCTAACCCCGTGCTGTACCTGCCCTGGGAGTGTTTGA
>NC_092729.1:72271748-72307216 GCF_047496885.1 Scyliorhinus torazame | reverse complement strand
GAGTATAGACATCGCCCTCCGACTGTGCGGCGCTCCCTCAGTACTGGCACCGGGAGGAGTGTGGGCCTGGATTATGGAGCTCAAATCCTAGAGTATCGACATCTACCTCCGACAGTGCAGCGCTCTCTCAGTACTGGCACCGGGGGGAGTGTGGGCCTGGATTATAGCGCTCAAATCCTAGAGTATAGACATCTCCCTCCGACAGTGCGGCGCTCCCTCAGTACTGGCACCGGGGGGAGTGTGGGCCTGGATTATAGCGCTCAAATCCTAGAGTATAGACATCTCCCTCCGACAGTGCAGCGCTCCCTCAGTACTGACACCGGGGGGAGTGTGGGCCTGGATTATGGAGCTCAAATCCTAGAGTATAGACATCTCCCTCCGACAGTGCGGCGCTCCCTCAGTACTGGCACCGGGGGGAGTGTGAGCCTGGATTATATCGCTCAAATCCTAGAGTATAGACATCTCCCTCCGACAGTGCAGCGCTCCCTCAGTACTGGCACCGAGGGGAGTGTGGGCCTGGATTATGGAGCTCAAATCCTAGAGTATAGACATCTCCCTCCGACAGTGCGGCGCTCCCTCAGTACTGGCACCGGGAGGAGTGTGGGCCTGGATTATGGAGCTCAAATCCTAGAGTATAGACTTCTCCCTCCGACAGTGCAGGGCTCCCTCAGTACTGGCACCGGGGGGGGGAGTGTCGACCTGGATTATGGAGCTCAAATCCTAGAGTATAGACATCTCCCTCCGACAGTGCGGCGCTCCCTCAGTACTGGCACCGGGAGGAGTGTGGGCCTGGATTATGGAGCTCAAATCCTAGAGTATAGACTTCTCCCTCCGACAGTGCAGGGCTCCCTCAGTACTGGCACCGGGGGGGGGGGGGGGGGGGGGGAGTGTCGACCTGGATTATGGAGCTCAAATCCTAGAGTATAGACATCTCCCTCCGACAGTGCAGCGCTCCCTCAGTACTGGCACCGGGGAGAGTGTGGGCCTGGATTATGGAGCTCAAATCCTAGAGTATAGACATCTCCCTCCGACAGTGCAGCGCTCCCTCAGTACTGGCACCGGGGGTAGTGTCGGCCTGGATTATGGAGCTCAAATCCGAGAGTATATACATCTTCCTCCGACAGTGCGGCGCTCCCTCAGTACTGGCACCGGGGGGGAGTGTCGGCCTGGATTATGGAGCTCAAATCCTAGAGTATATATATCGTCCTCCGACAGTGCGGCGCTCCCTCAGTACTGGCACCGGGGGGAGTGTCGGCCTGGATTATGGAGCTCAAATCCTCGAGTATATACGCCTGTGGTGAATAATTTACCAGTGCGCTGTGTTATGTTATTAACCCTGTGGGCTCTACCTATGGGCCAATGTGTGGCTTCACCCACAGGGGATATGTTGGGGCGAGTACGGGCTCCGCCCATGGCTCCTCCCCTTTAGAGGAAGTACAAGAGCAGCTGACCTGTGGGGCCGCCTTCAGTGTTGTACCGGTCGCAGGCAGGCACAGTTATAAGCTGATTAAAACCACGGTTTCCTTCTCCCCGTGTCTCCGAGTGAATCGATGGTCGCAGCAATTTAATCAGCTTAAAATACGACTATGGAATCAGCCCTCACACCTGACAGACTGGAACTCGATCCACAGGCCGCGGAGGAGAAACACATTTTTTTGCATTACCTTCGACGCTTCAAGGCCGATCTCGCCGCGTCGTCCACGCCATCCGTCACTGACGAACAGATGCTGAGCCTCCTCCACGCACGGGGGTGCCATCGCACTTCCCGTCCAGCTCGGCGAAGCCGCTTCCTATACAGAGGCCCTCGCACTACTCGAACGCCTCTACGTGCGGCCTGCGAACGAGGTCTACGCGCGACACGTCTTCGCCACTCGCCTCCAGCGCCCCGGGGAGTCGCGAGACGATTACCTCCGCGACCTCAAAGCCCTCGCGCGCGACTGTAACTACCGGGCCGTCACGGCCCCTCAGCACGTGGAGCTCGCCGTCCGAGACGTTTACGTGGCGGGGGTCCGATCGAACTTATGTGAGACAGCGCCTGCTCGAAGGAGGGGCCCGGGACCTGGGGGACACGGTAACACTGGCTACCTCTCTGGAGGCCGCTTTTCAGAGCCTTACTGCGTTCCCCGCCGATCACGCGACCCCCCCCCCCCCTCGTGGGCCCCCGACCCGAGACTACCCCAGGCCTGTGCCGCGCGGCCGCCCGCCCATCGTGGGGGGCTACCCTGCTACTTTTGCGGCCAGTCCCAACACCCCCGACAACACTGCCCGGCCCGCAACGCAAACTGCAGCAGCGAAAAGGACACTTCGCCAAGGTCTGCCTGGCCAGGTCTAAGAACTCGAACTCACAGGCCCGATCCACAGGCCCGCAGACCCCGCAAGGTGGAAGGGTGTCTGCCGCCTCCGCCCCCTCACAACACGTGCGACTCCCGGGGGCCGCCATCTTGGCCTTCCTCCCCACGCGGCCGGTCACGTGCGAGCCATGGGGGCCGCCATCTTGGACGCCATCTTCCTCGCCGCCCGGCCGCCACCTGCTACGTCGCTCGACGCGTACGACCTACACGGACAGCCATCGCGGGGCTGCCCCAGCACCTCCGATCACGCCGCCGGCTACCCCCAGCTCAGCGCGGTCACCCTGGAACAGTCGCGACCGAAGCACCCCCGGAGCTCCATGATGGCCGTCCGGGTAAACGGGTACGAGACACCTTGCCGTTTCGACTCCGGGAGCACCGAGAGCTTCATTCACCCGGACATGGTGAGACGTTGTTCGCTCCCAATATTCCCGACGCGACAAACCATATCCCTCGCCTCTGGGTCGCACTCGGTGCAAATCCAAGGGTGCACTACTGCAACCCTAGCGATACAGGGCGCTGAGCACGCTAATTTTCAACTATATGTGCTCCCCGACCTCTGTGCTCCTCTGCTTTCGGGACTCGACTTCCAGTGCAACCTCAGGAGCCTAACTCTTAAATTCGGGGGGCCCTCGCCCCCGATCACCATATGCAGCCTCGCGATCCTAAAAATCGCCCCCCCATCTTCGCAAACCTCACCGCCGACTGCAAGCCAGTCGCCACCGGAAGCAGGCGGTATAGCTTGCAGGACAGGACGTTGATTAGGCCCGAGGTCCAGCCTCTCTTGCGGGAGGGGGTCATAGAGGCCAGCAATAGCCTCTGGAGAGCTCGGGTGGTGGTCGTCAAGACCGGGGGAAAGTTCCGGATGGTGGTTGATTACAGCCAGACCATTAACCGCTTTACGCAACTCGATGCGTACCCCCTTCCCCGGATTGCAGACATGGTCAATCAGATCACACACTACAGCGTGTTCTCCACGGTGGATCTGAAGTCTGCGTACCACCAGCTCCCAATCCGCCCAGAGGACCGCCCCTACACGGCGTTTGAGGCAGACGGCCGCCTTTTCCACTTCCTCCAGGTCCCCTTTGGCGTCACGAACGGGGTTTCGGTGTTCCAACGAGCGATGGACCGAATGGTGGACCAGTACGGGCTGAGGGCCACGTTTCCGTACTTGGACAACGTCACCACCTGCGGCCATGATCAGCAGGACCACGAGGCCAACCTCCACCGATTTCTCCAAACCGCCCAAACCCTCAACCTCACCTACAACACGGAGAAATGCGTTTTCCGCACCACCAGGCTCGTCATCCTCGGCTACGTCGTGGAAAACGGGGTCCGAGGGCCCGACTCAGACCGTATGCGCCCCCTCCTACAACTCCCTCTCCCTCACTGTCCCAAGGCCCTGAAGAGGTGCCTTGGATTTTTCTCCTATTACGCCCAGTGGGTCCCCCAGTGTGCGGACAAAGCCCGCCCGCGATTTAAGGCCACCCTCTTTCCACTGGCAGCCGAGGCCCGCCAGGCCTTCAGCTGCATCAAGGCGGACATCGTCAAAGTCACGATGCGCGCGGTGGACGAGTCCGCCCCCTTCCAGGTGGAGAGCGACGCCTCAGAGGTCGCTCTCGCCGCCACCCTCAACCAAGCAGGCAGACCGGTAGCGTTTTTATCCCGCACCCTCACCACCTCCGAAATTCGACACTCCTTGGTCGAAAAAGAAGCCCAAGCCATCATGGAAGCTGTGCGGCACTGGAGGCGCTACCTCGCTGGTAGGAGGTTTACCCTCATCACCGACCAACGATCGGTTGCCTTCATGTTTGACAATACGCAGCGGGGCAAGATCAAGAACGATGAGATCTTTAGGTGGAGGATCGAACTCTCCACCTATGATTACGATACAGTATATCGTCCTGGGACGCTCATCGAGTCTCCAGATGCCCTGTCCCGCGGCACATGCGCCAACGCGCAAGATGACCGACTACGGGCTATCCACGATGACCTCTGCCACCCGGGGGTCACCCGGCTCACCCATTACATCAAGGCCCGTAACCTGCCCTACTCCATCGAGTAGGTCAACCCTACTCCATCGAGTAGGTCAAAGCTGTAACCAGAGACTGCCAGATCTGTGCGGAGTGTAAACCGCACTTCTATCGACCGGATAAGGCCCACCTGGTCAAGGCATCCCGGCCCTTTGAACGCCTCAGTATCAATTTCAAAGGACCCCTCCCCTCCAATAACCGCAATCCATATTTCCTCAATATTATTGATGAGTTCTCCCCCTTCCCGTTTGCCATCCCCTGCCCCGACATGACCACGTCCACTGTCAATAAAGCCCTGCATAGTGTCTTCACCCTGTTCGGTTTCCCCAGCTATGTCCACAGTGACCGGGGCTCGTCGTCCATGAGCGACGAACTGCGTCAGTACCTGCTCAGTAAGGGCATCGCCTCGAGCAGGACGACCAGTTATAACCCCAGGGGAAATGGGCAGGTGGAGGAGGGAGAACGCGATGGTCTGGAAGACCGTCCTACTGACCCTGCGGTCCAGGAATCTCCCGGTTTCCCACTGGCAGGAGGTCTTCCCCGGTGCGCTCCACTCTATTAGGTCCCTCCTTTGCACGGCCACAAACCAGACCCCTCATGGCCGCTTGTTTGTTTTCCCTAGGGGAGCTACCTCAGGGGCTTCGCTCCCGCCCTGGCTGATGTCACCAGGTCCAGTCCTCCTCCGAAAACATGTTCGGAGCCACAAGACCGACCCCCTGGTAGAGAGGGTCCAGCTCCTGCACTCCCAACCCACACTATGCCTACGTCGAACACCCCGATGGCCGGCAAGATACCGTCTCCCTCTGGGACCTGGCACCCGCAGGCTCCAACACCACTCCCACTACTGCATCCCCCACACTATGTCCCGTCCAACCTCCCATGCTCAGCGCCCCCCACCCCTTATATGGTTCCCGTGCTCCCTCCCAGCCGCCGCACCCGGTCCACAGGAATGAAGCTCCGGAAGAGCCGCTCCCGGAGTCCACGCCTGTGCCCGCTCCGGACCCACTTCCACAGCCCCCCGAAACGGCTGCAACACCAGTGCTTCAGCGGTCGGAACGTACGATCCGGGCACCAGACCGACTGAATCTGTAAACCCGTCACCCCCGCCGGACTTCATTTTTAAACAGGGGGTGAATGTGATGAATGTATAATTACTGATAATTCACCAGTGCACTGTGTTTATGTTATTAACCCTGTGGGCTCTACCTATGGGCCAATGTGTGGCTTCACCACAGGGGATATGTTGGGGCATGTACGGGCTCCGCCCATGGCTCCTCCCCTTTAGAGGAAGTACAAGAGCAGCTGACCTGCGGGGGCCGCCTTCAGTGTTGTACCGGTCGCAGGCAGGCTCAGTTCTAAGCTGATTAAAACCACGGTTTACTTCTCCCCGTGTCTCCGAGTGAATCCGATGGTCGCATCAACTTCTACCTCTGACAGTGCGGCACTCCCTCAGTACTGGCATTGGGGGGAGTGTGGGCCTGGATTATAGCGCTCAAATCCTAGAGTATAGACATCTACCCCCGACAGTGCGGCGCTCCCTCAGAGTACTGGGCACTGGGGGGAGTGTGGGCCTGGATTATAGCGCTCAAATCCTAGAGTATAGACATCTACCCCCGACAGTGCAGCGCTCCCTCAGTACTGGCACCGGGGGGAGTGTGGGCCTGGATTATAGCGCTCAAATCCTAGAGTATAGACATCTACCCCCGACAGTGCGGCGCTCCCTCAGTACTGGCATTGGGGGGAGTGTGGGCCTGGATTATAGCGCTCAAATCCTAGAGTATAGACATCTACCCCCGACAGTGCAGCGCTCCCTCAGTACTGGCATTGGGGGGAGTGTGGGCCTGGATTATAGCGCTCAAATCTTAGAGTATATACATCTCCCTCCGACAGTGCGGCGCTCCCTCAGTACTGGCACCGGGGGGGGAGTGTGGGCCTGGATTATAGCGCTCAAATCCTAGAGTATATACATCTACCCCCGACAGTGCGGCGCTCCCTCAGTACTGGCACCGGGAGGAGTGTGGGCCTGGATTATGGAGCTCAAATCCTAGAGTATAGACATCTCCCTCCGACAGTGCAGCGCTCCCTCAGTACTGGCACCGGGGGGAGTGTGGGCCTGGATTATGGAGCTCAAATCCTAGAGTATAGACATCTACCTCCGACAGTGCAGCGCTCCCTCAGTACTGGCACCGGGGGAGTGTGGGCCTGGATTATGGAGCTCAAATCTTAGAGTATAGACATCTCCCTCCGACAGTGCGGAGCTCCCTCAGTACTGGCACCGGGGGGAGTGTCGGCCTGGATTATGGAGCTTCAAATCCTAGAGTATAGACATCTCCCTCCGACAGTGCAGCGCTCCCTCAGTACTGGCACCGGGTGGGGGTGTCGGCCTGGATTATGGAGCTCAAATCCGAGAGAATATACATCTAACTCTTGACGGTGACACTGAGTGTGTGCGGAAATGATGGAGGTCGTTGTAGACAGGGACAGAGAGAGTCAGAGCGAGACAGAGAGTGAGGGAGAGAGAGGGGGGGGGGAAAGAGGGAGAGAGAGGGAGTGTGCGAGAGAGTGACAGGGAGAGTGCAGGGAGTGAGCAGGAAGAAGAGTGAGAGAGAGATAGGAAGTGAGAGGGAGAGAAAGTGCGGGAGAGGGAGAGAGAGAGGGAGGGAGAGGAGTGGGAGAGGGAGGGAAAGAGTGCAGGGGAGGGAATGAGAGTGAGGGAGGGGAGGGAGAGGGGGGATTGAGAGGGAGTGGGTGAGGGAGGGAGAAGGAGAGAGTGGAGGAGAGGGAGAGAGGGTGTGAGAGAGGGGAGTGAGAGAGAGTGGTGGAGAGGGGGAGAGAAAGGGAATGGGAGAGTGAGAGGGAGGGAGGGAGAGAGAGCAGGGGAGGGAGAGAGAGTGGGAGAGAGAGGGAGTGAGGGGAGAGAGAGTGAGAGGGGAGAGACAGAGGGAGAGAGAGGGAGGGGAGTGAGGGGAGAGAGAGTGAGAGGGAGAGACAGAGGGAGAGAGAGAGCGGGGAGGGAGTGAGAGGGAGAGGGGGGAGAAAGAGGGTGTGAGAGGGAGTGGGAGAGGGAGGGAGAAAGAGAGAGTGGGGGAGGGAGAGAGAGAGTGGCGAGCAGAGAGGGGGAGAGTGAGGTGGATAGAGGGGGGGGGAGAGGGGGATAGAGGGGGGGAATGAGAGGAGGGGGGAGAGATGGGGAGAGAGAGGGGGGGGAGGAAAAGTGGAGAGGGGAGAGAGGGAAGGGGGGGTTAAACTAATGCAGCAGGGGCATGGGAACCTGGATTGTAGTTTTAGGGTAAGGGAGAATGAGAGTAGAAAGGTCAGGAGCTCAGATTTGACGTCGCAGGAGGGGGCCAGTGTTCAGGTAGGTGGTTTGAAGTGTGTCTACTTCAATGCCAGGAGTATACGAAATAAGGTAGGGGAACTGGCAGCATGGGTTGGTACCTGGGACTTCGATGTTGTGGCCATTTCGGAGACATGGATAGAGCAGGGACAGGAATGGATGTTGCAGGTTCCGGGGTTTAGGTGTTTTAGTAAGCTCAGAGAAGGAGGCAAAAGAGGGGGAGGTGTGGCGCTGCTAGTCAAGAACAGTATTACGGTGGCGGAGAGGATGCTAGATGGGGACTCTTCTTCCGAGGTAGTATGGGCTGAAGTTAGAAACAGGAAAGGAGAGGTCACCCTGTTGGGAGTTTTTTATAGGCCTCCTAATAGTTCTAGGGATGTAGAGGAAAGGATGGCGAAGATGATTCTGGATAAGAGCGAAAGTAACAGGGTAGTTATTATGGGAGACTTTAACTTTCCAAATATTGACTGGAAAAGATATAGTTCGAGTACATTAGATGGGTCATTTTTTGTACAGTGTGTGCAGGAGGGTTTCCTGACACTATGTTGACAGGCCAACAAGAGGCGAGGCCACATTGGATTTGGTTTTGGGTAATGAACCAGGCCAGGTGTTGGATTTGGAGGTAGGAGAGCACTTTGGGGACAGTGACCACAATTCGGTGACGTTTATGTTAGTGATGGAAAGGGATAAGTATACACCGCAGGGCAAGAGTTATAGCTGGGGGAAGGGCAATTATGATGCCATTAGACATGACTTGGGGGGGGATAGGTTGGAGAAGTAGGCTGCAAGTGTTGGGCACACTGGATAAGTGGAGCTTGTTCAAGGAACAGCTACTGCGTGTTCTTGATAAGTACGTACCGGTCAGGCAGGGAGGAAGGCGTCGAGCGAGGGAACCGTGGTTTACCAAAGAAGTGGAATCTCTGTTAAGAGGAAGAAGGAGGCCTATGTGAAGATGAGGTGTGAAGTTTCAGTTGGGGCGCTTGATAGTTACAAGGTAGCGAGGAAGGATCTAAAGAGAGAGCTAAGACGAGCAAGGAGGGGACATGAGAAGTATTTGGCAGGGTAGGATCAAGGAAAACTCAAAAGCTTTCTATAGGTTATGTCAGGAATAAAAGAATGACTAGGGTAAGAGTAGGGGCCAGTCAAGGACAGGGATGGGAAGTTGTGTGTGGAGTCTGAAGAGATAGGCGAGATACTAAATGAATATTTTTCGTCAGTATTCACTCAGGAAAAAGATAATGTTGTGGAGGAGAATGCTGAGACCCAGGCTATTAGAATAGATGGCATTGAGGTACGTAAGGAAGAGGTGTTGGCAATTCTGGACAGGTTGAAAATAGATAAGTCCCCGGGGCCTGATGGGATTTATCCTAGGATTCTCTGGGAAGCCAGGGAAGAGATTGCTGGGCCTTTGGCTTTGATTTTTATGTCATCATTGGCGACAGGAATAGTGCCAGAGGACTGGAGGATAGAAAATGTGGTCCCTTTGTTCAAAAAGGGGAGTAGAGACAACCCCGGCAACTATAGACCGGTGAGCCTCACGTCTGTTGTGGTAAAGTCTTGGAGGGGATTATAAGAGACAAGATTTATAATCATCTAGATAGGAATAATATGATCAGGGATAGTCAGCATGGCTTTGTAAAGGGTAGGTCATGCCTCACAAACCTTATCGAGTTCTTTGAGAAGGTGACTGAACAGGTAGACGAGGGTAGAGCAGTTGATGTGGTGTAGAGGGATTTCAGTAAAGCGTTTGATAAGGTTCCCCACGGTAGGCTATTGCAGAAAATACGGAGGCTGGGGATTGAGGTGTGATTTAGAGATGTGGATCAGAAATTGGCTAGCTGAAAGAAGACAGAGGGTGGTGGTTTGATGGGAAATGTTCAGAATGGAGTACAGTCACAAGTGAAGAGTACCACAAGGATCTGTTCTGGGGCCGTTGCTGTTTGTCATTTTTATCAATGACCTAGAGGAAGGCACAGAAGGGTGGGTGAGTAAATTTGCAGACGATACTAAAGTCGGTGGTGTTGTCGATAGTGTGGAAAGATGTAGCAGGTTACTGAGGGATATAGATAAGCTGCAGAGCTGGGCTGAGAGGTGGCAAATGAGTTTAATGTAGAGAAGTGTGAGGTGATTCACTTTGGAAGGAATAACAGGACATGTGGAATATTTGGCTAATGGTAAAGTTCTTGGAAGTGTGGATGAGCAGAGGGATCTAGGAGTCCATGTACATAGATCCCTGAAAGTTGCCACCCAGGTTGATAGGGTTGTGAAGAAGGCCTATGGAGTGTTGGCCTTTATTGGTAGAGGGATTGAGTTCCGGAGTCGGGAGGTCATGTTGCAGCTGTACAGAACTCTGGTACGGCTGCATTTGGAGTATTGCGTACAGTTCTGGTCACCGCATTATAGGAAGGACGTGGAGGCTTTGGAGCGGGTGCAGAGGAGATTTACCAGGATGTTGCCTGGTATGGATGGGAAAATCTTATGAGGAAAGGCTGATGGACTTGAGGTTGTTTTCGTTAGAGAGAAGAAGGTTAAGAGGAGACTTAATAGAGGCATACAAAATGATCAGGGGGTTGGATAGGGTGGACAGTGAGAGCCTTCTCCCGCGGATGGTATGGCTGGCACGAGGGGGACATAGCTTTAAACTGAGGGGTAATAGATATAGGACAGAGGTCAGAGGTAGGTTCTATACGCAAAGAGTAGTGAGGCCGTGGAATGCCCTACCTGCTACAGTAGTGAACTCGCCAACATTGAGGCATTTAAAAGTTTATTGGATAAAACATATGGATGATAATGGCATAGTGTAGGGTTAGATGGCTTTTGTTTCAGTGCAACCCTCAGTTGCACTGAAACAGAGAGAGGGGGGACAGAGAGAGGGGGGACAGAGAGAGGAGGGGGAAGAGAGGAGGAGGGGGGCAGAGAGAGAGGGAGGTAGAGAGAGGGGGGAGAGAGAGAAAAGTGGAGAGAGGGTGTGAGAGGGGGGAGAGAGGTGGGAGAGAGCGAGAGAGAGAGAGGGAGGGGGGGAGAGAGAGAGGAGGGGATAGCGAGGGAGGGAGAGAGAGAGGGGGGGCAGAGAGAGAGAGGGGGGGGCAGAGAGAGAGAGGGGGGGCAGAGAGAAAGAGGGGGGCAGAGAGAAAGAGGGGGGCAGAGAGAGTGTGAGGGGGGGCAGAGAGCGAGAGAGGGGGGGCAAGAGAGAGAGAGGGGGGGCAGAGAGAGAGGGGGGGCAGAGAGAGGGGGGCAGAGAGAGGAGGGGAAGAGAGGGGGGGGGGGCAGAGAGAGAGGAGGAGGTAGAGAGAGGGGGAGGAGAGAGAAAAGTGGAGAGAGGGTGTGAGAGGGGGGAGAGAGAGTGGGGCAGGAGAGGGAGAGAGGAGAGAGAGGGGGGAGAGAGGTGTGAGAGAGAGAGAGAGAGAGGGAGGGGGAGAGAGAGAGAGGAGGGGATAGCGAGGGAGGGAGAGAGAGAGGGGGGCAGAGAGAGAGAGGGGGAGGGGGGCAGAGAGAGAGAGGGGGGCAGAGAGAGAGAGGGGGCAGAGAGCGAGAGGGGGGGCAGAGAGAGAGAGAGAGGGGGGCAGAGAGAGAGAGGGGGGGGCAGAGAGAGAGGGGGGGGGCAGAGAGAGAGAGGGGGGGCAGAGAGAGAGGGGGCAAGAGAGAGAGAGGGGCAGAGAGAGAGAGGGGGCAGAGAGAGAGGGGGGCAGAGAGAGAGGGGGGATAGCGAGGGAGTGAGGGAGAGAGAGAGAGAGAGGGGGCAGAGAGAGAGGGGGGATAGCGAGGGAGTGAGGGAGAGAGAGAGGGGGGCAGAGAGAGAGGGGGCAGAGAGAGAGAGGGGGGATAGCGAGGGAGTGAGGGAGAGAGAGAGGGACAGAGTGGGTCAGTGTATAATAATATCCAGCAGAGTGTTTCAGCAGCTGTGTATCATGGAAATTCTGATGACGTTTCGTTCCCTTTGAAATGTGGTAACCTCTCAGAATTTCCTCCCCATTCGCCTCCCTCCCCCACTCACAGATTCCCTGGGACATTTCCCTTCACTCTCCCTCACTGTCCCAGGATCAATATGCAAACACGGAGAGTCTCAAATAACGCAATGAGCTTTTTCCCACGTCCGACAGGAACTCTCCCCGCCTTCCTCCAGCTCCTACTCCCTCCCTCCGTATCTCTGTAACCTCCTCCAGCCCTTACAATACTCATCCTCCTCTTCAAATCCCTCCCTCCCTCCCTATCTCTGTAACCTCCTCCAGCCCCTACAATTCCCATCGTCCTGTTCAAATCCCTTCCTCCCTATCTCTGTAACCTCCTCCAGCCCCTACAATTCTCATCCTCCTCTTCAAATCCCTCCCTCCCTATCTCGGTAACGTCCTCCAGCCCCGACAATATTCATCCTCCTTTTCAAATCCATCCCTCCCACCCTCCCTCCCTCCCTATCTCTGTAACCTCCTCCAGCCCTTACAATACTCATCCTCCTCTTCAAATCCCTCCCTCCCTCCCTATCTCTGTAACCTCCTCCAGCCCCTACAATTCCCATCGTCCTGTTCAAATCCCTTCCTCCCTATCTCTGTAACCTCCTCCAGCCCCTACAATTCTCATCCTCCTCTTCAAATCCCTCCCTCCCTATCTCGGTAACCTCCTCCAGCCCCGACAATATTCATCCTCCTTTTCAAATCCATCCCTCCCACCCTCCCTGCCTCCCTATCTCTGTCACCTCCTCCAGCCCCTACAATTCTCATCCTCCTCTTCAAATCCCTCCCTCGCCCCCACCCTCATTATCTCTGTATCCTCCTCCAGCCCCTACAATACCCATCCTCCTGTTCAAATCCCTCCCTCGTCCCCACCCTCCCTATCTCTGTAACCTCCTCCATCTCCTAACAATTCCCATCCTCCTGTAACCTCCTCCATCTCCTAACAATTCCCATCCTCCTGTTCAAATCTCTCCCTCGCCCCCTCCCTCACTATCTCTGTAACCTCCTCCAGCCCCTACAATTCTCATCCTCCTCTTCAAATCCCTCCCTCCCTCCCTATCTCGGTAACCTCCTCCAGCCCCGACAATATTCATCCTCCTGTTCAAATCCCTCCCTCCCTATCTCTGTCACCTCCTCCAGCCCCTAGAATTCTCATCCTCCTCTTCAAATCCCCCACTCCCTCTCTATCTCTGTAACCTCCTCCAGCCCCTACAATACTCATCCTCCTGTTCAAATCCCTCCCTTGCCCCCACCCTCACTATCTCTGTATCCTCCTCCAGCCCCTATAATACCCATCCTCCTGTTCAAATCCCTCCCTCGCCCCCACCCTCCCTATCTCTGTAACCTCCTCCATCTCCTAACAATTCCCATCCTCCTGTAACCTCCTCCATCTCCTAACAATTCCCATCCTCCTGTTCAAATCTCTCCCTCGCCCCCTCCCTCACTATCTCTGTCACCTCCTCCAGCCCTTACAATTCTCATCCTCCTCTTCAAATCCCCCACTCCCTCTCTATCTCTGTAACCTCCTCCAGCCCCTACAATACTCATCCTCCTGTTCAAATCCCTCCCTCGCCACCCCCCCTCACTATCTCTGTATCCTCCTCCAGCCCCTACGATACGCATCCTCCTGTTCAAATCCCTCCCTCGCCCCCACCCTCCCTATCTCTGTAACCTCCTCCATCTCCTAACAATTCCCATCCTCCTGTTCAAATCTCTCCCTCGCCTCCTCCCTCACTATCTCTGTAACCTCCTCCATCTCCTAACAATTCCCATCCTCCTGTTCAAATTCCTCCCTCGCCCCCACCCTCCCTCACCCCCACCCTCCCTATCTCTGTAACCTCCTCCATCTCCTAACAATTCCCATCCTCCTGTTCAAATCCCTCCCTCGCCCCCACCCTCCCTATCTCTGTAACCTCCTCCATCTCCTAACAATTCCCATCCTCCTGTTCAAATCTCTCCCTCGCCCCCCTCCCTCACTATCTCTGTAACCTCCTCCATCTCCTAACAATTCTCATCCTCCTGTTCAAATCTCTCCCTCGCCCCCTCCCTCACTATCTCTGTAACCTCCTCCATCCCCTACAATTCTCATCCTCCTCTTCAAATCCCCCACTCCCTCCCTATCTCTGTAACCTCCTCCAGCCACAACAATTCTCATCCTCCTCTTCAAATCCCCCACTCCCTCCCTATCTCTGTAACCTCCTCCAGCCCCTACAATTCTCACCCTCCTGTTCAAAACCCTCCCTCCCACTCTATCTCTGTAACCTCCTCCAGCCACAACAATTCTCATACTCCTCTTCAAATCCCCCACTCCCTCCCTATCTCTGTAACCTCCTCCAGCCCCTACAACTCTCACCCTCCTCTTCAAATCCCTCCCTCGCACCCCACCCTCCCTATCTCCGTAACCTCCTCCAGCCCCTACAATTCTCATCCTCCTGTTCAAATCCCTCCCTCGCACCCCTCCCTCACTATCTCTGTGTCCTCCTCCAGCCCCTACAATACCCATCCTCCTGTTCAAATCCCTCCCTCGCCCCCACCCTCCCTATCTCTGTAACCTCCTCCATCTCCTAACAATTCCCATCCTCCTGTTCAAATCCCTTCCTCCCTATCTCTGTAACCTCCTCCAGCCCCTACAATTCTCATCCTCCTCTTCAAATCCCTCCCTCCCTCCCTATCTCGGTAACCTCCTCCAGCCCCGACAATATTCATCCTCCTGTTCAAATCCCTCCCTCCCACCCTCCCTCCCTCCCTATCTCTGTCACCTCCTCAAGCCCCTACAATTCTCATCCTCCTCTTCAAATCCCCCACTCCCTCTCTATCTCTGTAACCTCCTCCAGCCCCTACAATACTCATCCTCCTGTTCAAATCTCTCCCTCGCCCCCCTCCCTCACTATCTCTGTATCCTCCTCCAGCCCCTACAATACCCATCCTCCTGTTCAAATCCCTCCCTCGCCCCCACCCTCCCTATCTCTGTAACCTCCTCCATCTCCTAACAATTCCCATCCTCCTGTTCAAATCTCTCCCTCGCCCCCTCCCTCACTATCTCTGTAACCTCCTCCATCCCCTACAATTCTCATCCGCCTCTACAAATCCCCCAATCCCTCCCTATCTCTGTAACCTCCTCCAGCCCCTACAATTCTCACCCTCCTGTTCAAAACCCTCCCTCCCACCCTATCTCTGTAACCTCCTCCAGCCCCTACAATTCTCATCCTCCTCTTCAAATCCCCCACTCCCTCCCTATCTCTGTAACCTCCTCCAGCCCCTACAACTCTCACCCTCCTCTTCAAATCCCTCCCTCCCGCCCCCCCTCCCTCCCTATCTCTATAACCTCCTCCAGCCACAACAATTCTCATCCTCCTCTTCAAATCCCCACTCCCTCCCTATCTCTGCAACCTCCTCCATCTCCTAACAATTCTCACCCTCCTGTTCAAATCTCTCCCTCGCCCCCCTCCCTCCCTCCCTATCTCTGTAACCTCCTTCAGCCCCTACAATTCTCATCCTCCTGTTCAAATCCTCCCTCCCTCCCTCCCTATCTCTGCAACCTCCTCCATCTCCTAACAATTCTCATCCCTCCTGTTCAAATCTCTCCCTCCCCCCCTCCCCTCCCTATCTCTGTAACCTCCTCCATCTCCTAACAATTCCCATCCTCCTGTTCAAATCTCTCCCTCGCCCCCCTCCCTCCCAACTGTACAACAACTTGGTGAGACCACATTTGGAGTATTGTGAGCAGTTCTGGTCACCTCACTATCGGAATGATGTGGAAGCATTGGAAAGGGTGGAAAGGAGATTTCCCAGGATGCTGCCTGGTTTGGGGGTAGGTCTTATGAGGAAGGTTGAGGGAGCGAGGGCTTTTCTCTTTGGAGCGGAGGAGGTTTATAAGATAATGAGGGGGATAGATAGAGTGGATGTTCAGAGACTATTTCCCCGGGTGGATGTAGCTGTTACAAGGGGGCACAACTATAAGGTTCAGGGTGGGAGATATAGGAGGGATGTCCGAGGTTGGTTCTTGACTCAGAGAGTGGTTAGGGTGTGGAATGGACTGTCTGCTGTGACAGTGGAGTCGGACACTTTAGGAACTTTCAAGCGGTTATTGGATCGGCACATGGAGCACACCAGAATGACAGGGAGTGGGATAGCTTGATCTTGGTTTCGGACAAAGCTCGGCACAACATCGAGGGCCGAAGGGCTTGTTCTCTGCTGTACAGCTCCATGTTCTATCACTGTAACCTCCTCCAGCCCCGACAATTCTCATCCTCCTGTTTCAATCCCTCCCTCGCCCCCATCCCTCCCTATCTCTGTAACCTCCTCCAGCACCTACAATTCTCATCCTCTTGTTCAAATCCCTCCCTCGCCCCCCTCCCTCCCTATCTCTGTAACCCTCCTCCAGCCCCCTACAATTCCCATCCTCCTGTTTAAATCCCTCCCCTCGCCCCCTCCCTCCCTATCTCTGTAAACCTCCTCCAGCCCCTACAAATTCCATCCTCCTGTTCAAATCCCTCCCCTCGCCCCCCTCCCTCCCTATCTCTGTCACCTCCTCCAGTCCCTACAATTCTCATCCTCCTGTTCAAATCCCTCCCTCCCTATCTCTGGTAAACCTCCTCCAGCCCCTACAATTCTCATCTTCCTGTTCAAATCCCTCCCTCGCCCCCCTCCCTCCCCTCCCCTATCTCTGTAACCTCCTCCAGCCCCCTACAATTCTCATCTCCTGTTCAAATCCCTCCCCCTCAGCCCCTCCCTCCCTCCCTATCTCTGTAACCTCCTCCAGCCCCCTACAATTCTCATCTTCCTGTTCAAATCCCTCCCTTGCCCCCTTCCCTCCCCTATCTTCCCCTAACCTCCTCCAGCCCCTACAATTCTAATCCTCCCTGTTCAAATCCCTCTCTCTCGCCCCCTCCCTCCCTATCTCTGTATCCTCCTCTCAGCCCCTACAATTCCCATCCTCCTGTTCAAATCCCTCCCTCGCTCCCTCCCTCCTATCCTCTGTAACCTCCTCCAGCCCCTAGAATTCTCATCCTCCTGTTCAAATCTCTCGCCGCCTCCCTCCCTATCTCTGTAACCACCTCCAGCCGCGACAATTCCCATCCTCCTGTTCAAATCCCTCCTCGCCCCCTCCCTCCCTATCTCTGTAACCTCCTCCAGCCCCTACCATTCTCATCTTCCTGTTCAAATCCCTCCCTCGCCCCCTCCTCCCTATCTCTGTAACCTCCTCCAGCCCCGACAATTCCCATCCTCCTGTTCAAATCCCTCTCTCGCCCCCTCCCTCCCTATCTCTGTAACCTCCTCCAGCCCCTAGAATTCCCATCCTCCTGTTCAAATCCCTCCTCGCTCCCTCCCTCCCTATCTCTGTAACCTCCTCCAGCCCCTACAATTCCCATCCTCCTGTTCAAATAGTTACCCGAACGGGTGCAAGGGAGGGAGTTCAAAAACTACAGGCTCTACGTCCTTCCCCAACTCTGCGCGTCTCTAACGCCCTTCAAACCCCCCCCCCCCCCCCCCCCCCGCGCCCCACGTATGACCCGCCGGCGCTACCAATTTGGGGTCCCGACCACCGCTGTCCCCAGAGAAGAGGGAGCCCCCGCGCTTTCCTAACGCTCCCCCAACCCCCCCAGCGCCCCATGTGCGACCCGCAGACGCCGCCATTTTGGGTCCCGGCCACCACGAGGGGAGGAAGGGCGCCGCCATCTTGGACCACCCCAGACCTGTACGACGCATGGGGGGCGGCCATTTTGTCCACCCCCGCCGCCTCATTGTAGCGCACAAAGACTCCGAGAGACGAATAGAGTGAAGTCGATGAGGCTTTATTAAGCGTGACTGTTCCCCCGCAGTTCAGTAGTAGACTGCCTGGCGGGGGAGGACTCCAGGTACTTATACTCTGCCTTCAGGGCGGAGCTAGAGGTCAACGTCCAACCAGGACCCGGGATCTGTCAGCCAATGACATCATGGCTTCACAGTCCCACATGACCCCTAATGCATACTACCACATTCACCCCTTGTTAAAAATGAACCCGGCGGGGTGATGCTTCGCATGGTGGTAAGGGTTTACAAGGCTGGTCCCTGGGAGGAAAACTTTCAATATAACAGTATGTACAAGGTTTTTTTTTGTTTCAAACTATTTACAGTAATTGTCAGGAAAAGACAAAATGTTCTCGTTAAAGTCCACATATTGTAGTGTTAGATCGACGCCACGAGTCGGTCGGGCGGTCTGGTCGTCCGTGTCGATCGCCTCGGCCCCGGTGGTGGTGGTGGTGCTTGTTCCGGTGTTGTCGTCTCGGGAGCCTTACGGTTTCAGCTTGGGCTTTATTCCTGGTCGGGCCTGGGAGGAGGACTGATCCTCCTGGGAAGGGGGCGGTCGCGGGGTGCGGCGGTGGCAGGAAGGGGGGGGGTTGGGTGATTGGTGTCAGGGGGGGGGGGGGTGTGTTGCCAGCGGGCGCCAGATCTCGCAGGGAGACCGTGTCCTGTCGGCCGTCGGGGTACTCCACGTAAGCGTACTGCGGGTTCGCGTGGAGGAGGTGAACCCTTTCGACCAATGGGTCCGACTTGTGCGCCCGCACGTGCTTTCGGAGCAGGATGGGTCCTGGGGCCGCCAGCCAGGTCGGCAGCGACGTTCCAGAGGAGGACTTCCTGGGGAAGACAAGGAGGCGCTCATGAGGCGTTTGGTTAGTGCGAGTCAGAGGCTTTTCCCCAGGGTAGAGGGGTCAATTACTAGGGGGCATAGGTTTAAGGTGAGAGGGGCAAAGTTTAGAGTAGATGTACGAGGCAAGTTTTTTACGCAGAGGGTAGTGGGTGCCTGGAACTCACTACCGGAGGAGGTAGTGGAGGCAGGGACGATAGGGACATTTAAGGGGCATCTTGACAAATATATGAATAGGATGGGAATAGAAGGATACGGACCCAGGAAGTGTAGAAGATTGTAGTTTAGTCGGGCAGTATGGTCGGCACGGGCTTGGAGGGCCGAAGGGCCTGTCCCTGTGCTGTACATTTCTTTGTTCTTTGTTCTTTGAGTACACAGTAGCGACCGGATGGAGTGGAGGGCGTCCGGAAGGACCTCCTGCCACCGGGAAACTGGGAGGTCCCTGGACCGTAGGGCCAGTAGGACGGTCTTCCAGACCGTGCCGTTCTCCCTCTCTACTTGCCCGTTCCCCCGGGGGTTGTAGCTGGTCGTCCTGCTCGAAGCTATACCGTTGCTGAGCAGGAACTGGCGCAGCTCGTCACTCATGAAGGAGGACCCCCTGTCGCTGTGGACGTATGCGGGGCAACCGAACAGTGTGAATATGGTGTTCAGGGCTTCAATGACTGTGGCCGCGGTCATGTCAGAACAGGGGATGGCGAATGGGAAGCGGGAGTACTCGTCCACCACATTAAGGAAGTATGTGTTGTGGTCGGTGGAGGGGAGGGGTCCTTTGAAATCCAGACTAAGGCGTTCAAAGGGGCGGGAAGCCTTAATCAGGTGCGCACCATCCGGCCTGAAAAAGTGCAGTTTGCACTCTGCGCAGATGTGGCAGTTCCTTGTGACTGTACGGACCTCCTCCAAAGAGTATGGGAGGTTGCGGGACTTAATAAAGTGGTAGAACCGAGTGACCCCCGGGTGGCAGAGGTCCTCGTGGAGGGTTTGGAGGCGGTTAATTTGTGCGTTGGCACATGTGCCGCGGGATAGGGCATCGGACTGCTCGTTCAGCTTTCCGGGACGATACAAGATCTTGTAGTTGAAGGTGGAGAGCTCGATCCTCCACCTTAAGATCTTGTCGTTTTTGATTTTGCCCCACAGTGCATTATCGAGCATGAAGGCTACCGGCCGTTGGTCAGTGAGGAGAGTGAATCTCCTGCCGGCCAGGTAATGCCTCCAATGTCGCACAGCTTCCACTATGGCTTGGGCTTCCTTTTCCACTGAGGAGTGGAGGATTTCTGAGGCGTGGAGGGTTCGGGAGAAAAAGGCCACGGGTCTGCCCGCTTGGTTAAGGGTGGCCGCTAGAGCTACGTCGGAGGCGTCGCTCTCGACCTGGAAGGGGAGGGACTCATCGATGGCGCGCATCGTGGCCTTTGCGATATCCGCTTTGATGCGGCTGAAGGCCTGGCAAGCCTCTGTCGACAGAGGGAAGGTCGTGGTCTGTATTAGGGGGCGGGCCTTGTCTGCGTACTGGGGGACCCACTGGGCGTAGTGTGAAAAGAACCCCAGGCAGCGTTTCAGGGCTTTTGAGCAGTGCGGGAGGGGAAATTCCATGAGGGCGCGCATACGTTCGGCATCAGGGCCTATTATCCCGTTGCGCACTACGTAGCCCAGGATGGCTAGCCGGTTGGTGCTAAAAACGCACTTGTCCTCGTTGTACGTGAGGTTCAAGGCTTTAGCGGTCTGGAGGAATTTTTGGAGGTTGGCGTCGTGGTCCTGCTGATCGTGGCCGCAGATGGTTACATTGTCGAGATACGGGAACGTGGCCCGCAACGGGAACGTGTTGATCAACCATTCGGTCCATCTCTCGTTGGAAGACCGAGACCCCGTTTGTGACGCCAAAAGGGACCCTTAGGAAATGGTATAATCGCCCGTCTGCCTCGAAGGCTGTGTACTTGCGGTCACTTGGGTGGATGGGGAGCTGATGGTAGGCGGACTTGAGGTCCACGGTGGAGAAGATTTTATATTGGGCAATCCGATTGACCATGTCGGATATGCGGGGGAGAGGGTACGCGTCTAGTTGTGTGTACCAGTTGGTGGTCTGGCTATAGTCAATGACCATCCTTTGTTTCTCCCCTGTCTTCACTACTACCACCTGTGCTCTCCAGGGACTATTGCTGGCCTGGATTATGCCCTCCTTTAGTAGCCGCTGGACTTCGGACCGAATGAAGGTCCGGTCCTGGGCGCTGTACCGTCTGCTCCTAGTGGCGACGGGTTTGCAATCCGGGGTGAGGTTCGCAAACAAGGACGGGGGTTGCACCTTGAGGGTTGCGAGGCCGCAGATAGTGAGTGGGGGTATTGGGCCGCCGAATTGGAAGGTTAGTCTCTGTAGATTGCATTGGAAATCTAATCCCAGTAATGTGGGGGCGCAGAGTTGGGGAAGGACGTGTAGTTTGTAGTTTTTGAACTCCCTCCCCTGCACCGTTAGGGTCACGATGCAGAAGCCTTTGATCTGTACGGAGTGGGATCCTGCAGCTAGGGAAATCTTTTGTGCGCTGGGATGGGTGGTCAAGGAACAGCGTCTTACCGTGTCGGGGTGGATAAAGCTCTCCGTGCTCCCGGAGTCGACTAGGCATGGTGTCTCGCGCCTGTTTATCAGCACGGTTGTCGTCGTCGTCTGGAGTGTCCAGGGCCGAGCTTGGTCCAGCGTTATTGAAGCGAGACGTGGTTGTAGTAGTGGAGTATCTTCTTCGAACCCCGTGGAGCCGTCGACACTGGGGTCCGTTGTTGCCGTCCAAGATGGCGTCGGGGATGAACAAAATGGCTGCCCCCATGCATCGCACATGGCTGGGGGGTCACAAGATGGCGGCGGGGGTGGACAAAATGGCCGCCCCCATGCGTCGTACAGGTCTGGGGTGGTCCAAGATGGCGGCGGGGGTGGACAAAATGGCCGCCCCCATGCGTCGTACAGGTCTGGGGTGGTCCAAGATGGCGGCGCCCCTCCTCCCCTCGTGGTGGCCGGGACCCAAAATGGCGGCGTCTGCGGGTCGCACATGGGGCGCGGGGCTCCCTCTTTTCTGGGGACAGCGGTGGTCGGGACCCAAAGTGGTAGCGCCGGCCGGTCATACATGGGGCACGGGGGGGGGGGGTTGGGGAGCGTAAGCGGCGTGCAGGGCTCCCTGTTCACCCGGGACAGCGGCGACCGCGCGGGACCGGCACACCACCGCGAAATGGCCCTTTTTCCCGCAGCTCAACCAGGACCCGGGATCTGTCAACCAATGACATCATGGCTTCACAGTCCCACATGACCCCGAATGCATGCTACCACACATGCGGAATGACGGGGGGCGTGGGGAGGGTCAGATTGTGTCGGATAACCTTCCCCGGGAAGGGTTTTACTGGCTACAAGTGGCGACTGAAATGCAGAGCAGGTAGGCCACATCTGAAGCCAGGAGTTTGTATTTACCTTTGCTGAAGACGGAAGATGTCTCTGGTAGGATGTTTCAGGTGAGAGGGTGTCACACTCTCGGTGTGGTGAGGGGGGGGGGGGTCTCTGGGACAGTGAGAGAGAGAGACAGACAGACGGAGAGGGAGAGAGAGAGAGGTTCAATTGAGGGATACGGAGACCGGGACAGTGCACGGTGCTCCGAGTGTGGGTCTAACCGAGGGATACGGAGACCGGGACTGTGCACGGTGCTCCGAGTGTGGGTCTAACCGAGGGATACGGAGACCGGGACTGTGCACGGTGCTCCGAGTGTGGGTCTAACCGAGGGATACGGAGACCGGGACTGTGCACGGTGCTCCGAGTGTGGGTCTAACGGAGGGATACGGAGACCGGGACTGTGCACAGTGCTCCGAGTGTGGGTCTGACCGAGGGATACGGATACCGGGACTGTGCACGGTGCTCCAAGTGTGGGCCTAACCGAGGGATATGGAGACCGGAACTGTGCACGGTGCTCCGAGTGTGGGCCTAACCGAGGGATATGGAGACCGGGACTGTGCACGGTGCTCCAAGTGCGGGTCTAACCGAGGGATATGGAGACTGGGACTGTGCACGGTGCTCAAAGTGTGGGTCTAACCGAGGGATTTGGAGACCGGGACTGTACACGGTGCTCCGAGTGTGGGTCGACCGAGGGATACGGAGACCGGGACTGTGCACGGTGCTCCGAGTGTGGGTCTAACCGAGGGATACGGAGACCGGGACTGTGCACGGTGCTCCGAGTCTGGGTCTGACCGAGGGATACGGAGACCGGGACTGTGCACGGTGCTCCGAGTGTGGGTCTAACCGAGGGATACGGAGACCGGGACTGTGCACGGTGCTCCGAGTGTGGGTCTAACCGAGGGATACGGAGACCGGGACTGTGCACGGTGCTCCGAGTGTCGGTCTAACCGAGGGATACGGACACCGGGACTGTGCACGGTGCTCCGAGTGTGGTCTAACCGAGGGATACGGAGACCGGGACTGTGCACGGTGCTCCGAGTGTGGGTCTGACCGAGGGATACGGAGACCGGGACTGTGCACGGTGCTCCGAATGTGGGTCTGACCGAGGGATACGGATACCGGGACTGTGCACGGTGCTCCGAGTGTGGGTCTAACCGAGGGATACGGAAAGAGGAACTGTGCATGGTGCTCCGAGTGTGGGTCTAACCGAGGGACACGGAGACTGGGACTGTGCACGGTGCTCCAAGTGTGGGTCTGACCGAGGGATACGGAGACCGGGACTGTGCACGGTGCTCCGAGTGTGGGTCTAACCGAGGGATACGGAAAGAGGAACTGTGCATGGTGCTCCGAGTGTGGGTCTAACCGAGGGACACGGAGACCGGGACTGTGCACGGTGCTCCGAGTGTGGGTCTAACCGAGGGGTACGGAGACCGGGACTGTGCACGGTGCTCCGAGTGTGGGTCTGACCGAGGGATACGGAGACAGGAACTGTGCACAGTGCTCCGAGTGTGGGTCTAACCGAGGGATACAAGGTCGGGACTGTGCACGGTGCTCCGAGTGTGGGTCTAACCGAGGGATACGGAGACAGGAACTGTGCACAGTGCTCCGAGTGTGGGTCTAACCGAGGGATACAAGGTCGGGACTGTGCACGGTGCTCCGAGTGTGGGTCTGAGCGAGGGATACGGAGACCGGGACAGTGCACGGTGCTCCGCGTGTGGGTCTAACCGAGGGATACGGAGACAGGAACTGTGCACAGTGCTCCGAGTGTGGGTCTAACCGAGGGATACAAGGTCGGGACTGTGCACGGTGCTCCGAGTGTGGGTCTGAGCGAGGGATACGGAGACCGGGACTGTGCACGGTGCTCCGAGTGTGGGTCTAACCGAGGGATACGGAGACCGGGACTGTGCACGGTGCTCCGAGTGTGGGTCTAACCGAGGGATACGGAGACCGGGACTGTGCACGGTGCTCCGAGTCTGGGTCTGACCGAGGGATACGGGGACCGGGACTGTGCACGGTGCTCCGAGTGTGGGTCTAACCGAGGGATACGGAGACCGGGACTGTGCACGGTGCTCCGAGCGTGAGTCTAACCGAGGGATACGGAGACCGGGACTGTGCACGGTGCTCCGAGTGTCGGTCTAACCGAGGGATACGGACACCGGGACTGTGCACGGTGCTCCGAGTGTGGTCTAACCAAGGGATACGGAGAGCGGGACTGTGCACGGTGCTCCGAGTGTGGGTCTGACCGAGGGATACGGAGACCGGGACTGTGCACGGTGCTCCGAATGTGGGTCTGACCGAGGGATACGGATACCGGGACTGTGCACGGTGCTCCAAGTGTGGGCCTAACCGAGGGATATGGAGACTTGGACTGTGCACGGTGCTCCGAGTGTGGGTCTAACCGAGGGATACATAGACCGGGATTGTGCACTGTGCTCCGAGTGTGGGTCTAACCGAGGGATACAGAGACTGGAACTGTGCACGGTGCTCCGAGTGTGGGTCTAACCGAGGGATACGGAAAGAGGAACTGTGCATGGTGCTCCGAGTGTGGGTCTAACCGAGGGACACGGAGACTGGGACTGTGCACGGTTCTCCAAGTGTGGGTCTGACCGAGGGATACGGAGACCGGGACTGTGCACGGTGTTCCGAGTGTGGACCTGACCGAGGGATACGGAGACAGGGACTGTGCACGGTGCTCCGAGTGTGGGTCTAACCGAGGGATACGGAAAGAGGAACTGTGCATGGTGCTCCGAGTGTGGGTCTAACCGAGGGACATGGAGACCGGGACTGTGCACGGTGCTCCAAGTGTGGGTCTAACCGAGGGATAGGGAGACCGGGACTGTGCACAGTGCTCCGAGTGTGGGTCTGACCGAAAGATACAGAGACCGGGACTGTGCATGGTGCTCCGAGTGTGGGTCTAACCGAGGGATACGGAGACCGGGTCTGTGCACGGTGCTCCGAGTGTGGGTCTGACCGAGGGATAGGGACACCGGGACTGTGCACGGTGCTCCGAGTGTGGGTCTGACCGAGGGATAGGGAGACCGGGACTGTGCACGGTGCTCCGAGTGTGGGTCTAACCGAGGGATACGGAGACCGGGACTGTGCACGGTGCTCCGAGTGTGGGTCTAACCGAGGGATACAGAGACCGGGACTGTGCACGGTGCTCCGAGTGTGGGTCTAACCGAGGGATACGGAGACCGGGACTGTGCACGGTGCTCCGAGTGTGGATCTAACCGAGGGATAGGGAGACCGAGACTGTGCACGGTGCTCCGAGTGTGGGTCTAACTGAGGGATAGGGAGACTGGGACTGTGCACGGTGCTCCGAGTGTGGGACTAACCGAGGAATACGGAGACCGGGACTGTGCACGGTGCTCCGAGTGTGGGTCTAACCGAGGGATATGGAGACCAGGACTGCGCACGGTGCTCCGAGTTTGGGTCTAACCGAGGGATACGGAGACCGGGACTGTGCACGGTGCTCCGAGTGTGGATCTAACCGAGGGACACGGAGACCGGGACTGTGCACGGTGCTCCGAGTGAGGGTCTAACCGAGGGGTACGGAGACCGGGACTGTGCACGGTGCTCCGAGTGTGGGTCTGACCGAGGGATAGGGAGACCGGGTCTGTGCACGGTGCTCCGAGTGTGGGTCTAACCGAGGGATACGGAGACAGGGACTGTGCACAGTGCTCAGAGTGTGGGTCTCACCGAGGGATACGGAGACCGGGACTGTGCACGGTGCTCCGAGTGTGGGTCTAACCCTGGGATATGGAGACTGGGATTGTGCACGGTGCTCCGAGTGTGGGTCTAACCGAGGGATACGAGGTCGGGACTGTGCACGGTGCTCCGAGTGTGGGTCTGACCGAGGGATACGGAGACCGGGACTGTGCACGGTGCTCCGAGTGTGGGTCTAACCGAGAGATACGGAGACCGGGACTGTGCACGGTGCTCCGAGTGTGGGTCTGACCGAGGGATACGAAGACCGGGACTGTGCTCGGTGCTCCGAGTGTGGGTCTAACCGAGGGATACGGAGACCGGGACTGTGCACGGTGCTCCGAGTGTGGGTCTGACCGAGGGATACAGATACCGGGACTGTGCACGGTGCTCCAAGTGTGGGCCTAACCGAGGGATATGGAGACCGGAACTGTGCACGGTGCTCCAAGTGCGGGTCTAACCGAGGGATATGGAGACTGGGACTGTGCACGGTGCTCCGAGTGTGGGTCGACCAAGGGAGACGGAGACCGGGACTGTGCACGGTGCTCCGAGTGTGGGTCTAACCGAGGGATACGGAGACCGGGACTGTGCACGGTGCTCCGAGTCTGGGTCTGACCGAGGGATACGGAGACAGGGACTGTGCACGGTGCTCCGAGTGTGGGTCTAACCGAGGGATACGGAGACCGGGACTGTGCACGGTGCTCCGAGTGTGGGTCTAACCGAGGGATACGGAGACCGGGACTGTGCACGGTGCTCCGAGTGTCGGTCTAACCGAGGGATACGGACACCGGGACTGTGCACGGTGCTCCGAGTGTGGTCTAACCGAGGGATACGGAGACCGGGACTGTGCACGGTGCTCCGAGTGTGGGTCTAACCGAGGGATACGGAGACCGGGACCGTGCACTGTGCTCCGAGTGTGGGTCTAACCGGGGGATACGGAGACCGGGACACTGCACGGTGCTCCGAGTGTGGGTCTGACCGAGGGATACGAAGACCGGGACTGTGCTCGGTGCTCCGAGTGTGGGTCTAACCGAGGGATACGGAGACCGGGACTGTGCACGGTGCTCCGAGTGTGGGTCTGACCGAGGGATACAGATACCGGGACTGTGCACGGTGCTCCAAGTGTGGGCCTAACCGAGGGATATGGAGACCGGAACTGTGCACGGTGCTCCAAGTGCGGGTCTAACCGAGGGATATGGAGACTGGGACTGTGCACGGTGCTCAAAGTGTGGGTCTAACCGAGGGATTTGGAGACCGGGACTGTACACGGTGCTCCGAGTGTGGGTCGACCAAGGGAGACGGAGACCGGGACTGTGCACGGTGCTCCGAGTGTGGGTCTAACCGAGGGATACGGAGACCGGGACTGTGCACGGTGCTCCGAGTCTGGGTCTGACCGAGGGATACGGAGACAGGGACTGTGCACGGTGCTCCGAGTGTGGGTCTAACCGAGGGATACGGAGACCGGGACTGTGCACGGTGCTCCGAGTGTGGGTCTAACCGAGGGATACGGAGACCGGGACTGTGCACGGTGCTCCGAGTGTCGGTCTAACCGAGGGATACGGACACCGGGACTGTGCACGGTGCTCCGAGTGTGGTCTAACCGAGGGATACGGAGACCGGGACTGTGCACGGTGCTCCGAGTGTGGGTCTAACCGAGGGATACGGAGACCGGGACCGTGCACTGTGCTCCGAGTGTGGGTCTAACCGGGGGATACGGAGACCGGGACACTGCACGGTGCTCCGAGTGTGGGTCTGACCGAGGGATACGGAGACCGGGACTATGCACGGTGCTCCGAATGTGGGTCTGACCGAGGGATACGGATACCGGGACTGTGCACGGTGCTCCAAGTGTGGGCCTAACCAAGGGATACATAGACCGGGATTGTGCACTGTGCTCCGAGTGTGGGTCTAACCGAGGGATACAGAGACTGGAACTGTGCACGGTGCTCCGAGTGTGGGTCTAACCGAGGGATACGGAAAGAGGAACTGTGCATGGTGCTCCGAGTGTGGGTCTAACCGAGGGACACGGAGACTGGGACTGTGCACGGTGCTCCAAGTGTGGGTCTGACCGAGGGATACGGAGACCGGGACTGTGCACGGTGTTCCGAGTGTGGACCTGACCGAGGGATACGGAGACAGGGACTGTGCACGGTGCTCCGAGTGTGGGTCTAACCGAGGGATACGGAAAGAGGAACTGTGCATGGTGCTCCGAGTGTGGGTCTAACCGAGGGACACGAAGACCGGGACTGTGCACGGTGCTCCAAGTGTGGGTCTGACCGAGGGATACGGAGACCGGGACAGTGCATGGTGCTCCGAGTGTCGGTCTAACAGAGGGATACGGAGACCGGGTCTGTGTACGGTGCTCCGAGTGTGGGTCTAACCGAGGGATACGGTGACCGGGACTGTGCACGGTGATCCGAGTGTGGGTCTGACCGAGGGAAACAGAGACCGGGACTGTGCACGGTGCTCTGAGTGTGGGTCTAACCGAGGGATACGGTCACCGTGACTGTGCAAGGTGATCCGAGTGTGGGTCTGACCGAGGAAAACAGAGACTGGGTCTGTGCACGGTGCTCCGAGTGTGGGTCTAACCGAGGGATACGGAGACCGGGACTATGCACGGTGCTCCGAGTGTTGGTCTTACCGAGGGATACGGAGACCGGGACTGTGCACAGTGCTCCGAGTGTGGGCCTGACCGAGGGATACGGAGACAGGGACTGTGCACGGTGCTCCGAGTGTGGGTCTAACCGAGGGATACGGAAAGAGGAACTGTGCATGGTGCTCCGAGTGTGGGTCTAACCGAGGGACACGAAGACCGGGACTGTGCACGGTGCTCCAAGTGTGGGTCTGACCGAGGGATACGGAGACCGGGACAGTGCATGGTGCTCCGAGTGTCGGTCTAACAGAGGGATACGGAGACCGGGTCTGTGTACGGTGCTCCGAGTGTGGGTCTAACCGAGGGATACGGTGACCGGGACTGTGCACGGTGATCCGAGTGTGGGTCTGACCGAGGGAAACAGAGACCGGGACTGTGCACGGTGCTCTGAGTGTGGGTCTAACCGAGGGATACGGTCACCGTGACTGTGCAAGGTGATCCGAGTGTGGGTCTGACCGAGGAAAACAGAGACTGGGTCTGTGCACGGTGCTCCGAGTGTGGGTCTAACCGAGGGATACGGAGACCGGGACTATGCACGGTGCTCCGAGTGTTGGTCTTACCGAGGGATACGGAGACCGGGACTGTGCACAGTGCTCCGAGTGTGGGCCTGACCGAGGGATACGGAGACAGGGACTGTGCACGGTGCTCCGAGTGTGGGTCTAACCGAGGTATACGGAAAGAGGAACTGTGCATGGTGCTCCGAGTGTGGGTCTAACCGAGGGATACGGAGACCGGGACCGCGCACTGTGCTCCGAGTGTGGGTCAAACCGGGTGATACGGAGACCGGGACTGTGCACGGTGCTCCGAGTGTGGGTCCCACCGAGGGATAGGGAGACCGGGACTGTGCACGGTGCTCCAAATGTGGGTCTGACCGAGGGATACGGAGACCGAGACTGTGCACGGTGCTCCAAGTGTGGGCCTAACCGAGGGATATGGAGACCGGAACTGTGCACGGTGCTCCAAATGTGGGTCTGACCGAGGGATACGGAGACCGGGACTGTGCACGGTGCTCCGAGTGTGGGTCTAACCGAGGGATACGGAGACCGGGACTGTGCACGGTGCTCCGAGTGTCGGTCTAACCGAGGGATACGGACACCGGGACTGTGCACGGTGCTCCGAGTGTGGTCTAACCGAGGGATACGGAGACCGGGACTGTGCACGGTGCTCCGAGTGTGGGTCTAACCGAGGGATACGGAGACCGGGACCGTGCACTGTGCTCCGAGTGTGGGTCTAACCGGGGGATACGGAGACCGGGACACTGCACGGTGCTCCGAGTGTGGGTCTGACCGAGGGATACGAAGACCGGGACTGTGCTCGGTGCTCCGAGTGTGGGTCTAACCGAGGGATACGGAGACCGGGACTGTGCACGGTGCTCCGAGTGTGGGTCTGACCGAGGGATACAGATACCGGGACTGTGCACGGTGCTCCAAGTGTGGGCCTAACCGAGGGATATGGAGACCGGAACTGTGCACGGTGCTCCAAGTGCGGGTCTAACCGAGGGATATGGAGACTGGGACTGTGCACGGTGCTCAAAGTGTGGGTCTAACCGAGGGATTTGGAGACCGGGACTGTACACGGTGCTCCGAGTGTGGGTCGACCAAGGGAGACGGAGACCGGGACTGTGCACGGTGCTCCGAGTGTGGGTCTAACCGAGGGATACGGAGACCGGGACTGTGCACGGTGCTCCGAGTCTGGGTCTGACCGAGGGATACGGAGACAGGGACTGTGCACGGTGCTCCGAGTGTGGGTCTAACCGAGGGATACGGAGACCGGGACTGTGCACGGTGCTCCGAGTGTGGGTCTAACCGAGGGATACGGAGACCGGGACTGTGCACGGTGCTCCGAGTGTCGGTCTAACCGAGGGATACGGACACCGGGACTGTGCACGGTGCTCCGAGTGTGGTCTAACCGAGGGATACGGAGACCGGGACTGTGCACGGTGCTCCGAGTGTGGGTCTAACCGAGGGATACGGAGACCGGGACCGTGCACTGTGCTCCGAGTGTGGGTCTAACCGGGGGATACGGAGACCGGGACACTGCACGGTGCTCCGAGTGTGGGTCTGACCGAGGGATACGGAGACCGGGACTATGCACGGTGCTCCGAATGTGGGTCTGACCGAGGGATACGGATACCGGGACTGTGCACGGTGCTCCAAGTGTGGGCCTAACCAAGGGATACATAGACCGGGATTGTGCACTGTGCTCCGAGTGTGGGTCTAACCGAGGGATACAGAGACTGGAACTGTGCACGGTGCTCCGAGTGTGGGTCTAACCGAGGGATACGGAAAGAGGAACTGTGCATGGTGCTCCGAGTGTGGGTCTAACCGAGGGACACGGAGACTGGGACTGTGCACGGTGCTCCAAGTGTGGGTCTGACCGAGGGATACGGAGACCGGGACTGTGCACGGTGTTCCGAGTGTGGACCTGACCGAGGGATACGGAGACAGGGACTGTGCACGGTGCTCCGAGTGTGGGTCTAACCGAGGGATACGGAAAGAGGAACTGTGCATGGTGCTCCGAGTGTGGGTCTAACCGAGGGACACGAAGACCGGGACTGTGCACGGTGCTCCAAGTGTGGGTCTGACCGAGGGATACGGAGACCGGGACAGTGCATGGTGCTCCGAGTGTCGGTCTAACAGAGGGATACGGAGACCGGGTCTGTGTACGGTGCTCCGAGTGTGGGTCTAACCGAGGGATACGGTGACCGGGACTGTGCACGGTGATCCGAGTGTGGGTCTGACCGAGGGAAACAGAGACCGGGACTGTGCACGGTGCTCTGAGTGTGGGTCTAACCGAGGGATACGGTCACCGTGACTGTGCAAGGTGATCCGAGTGTGGGTCTGACCGAGGAAAACAGAGACTGGGTCTGTGCACGGTGCTCCGAGTGTGGGTCTAACCGAGGGATACGGAGACCGGGACTATGCACGGTGCTCCGAGTGTTGGTCTTACCGAGGGATACGGAGACCGGGACTGTGCACAGTGCTCCGAGTGTGGGCCTGACCGAGGGATACGGAGACAGGGACTGTGCACGGTGCTCCGAGTGTGGGTCTAACCGAGGGATACGGAAAGAGGAACTGTGCATGGTGCTCCGAGTGTGGGTCTAACCGAGGGACACGAAGACCGGGACTGTGCACGGTGCTCCAAGTGTGGGTCTGACCGAGGGATACGGAGACCGGGACAGTGCATGGTGCTCCGAGTGTCGGTCTAACAGAGGGATACGGAGACCGGGTCTGTGTACGGTGCTCCGAGTGTGGGTCTAACCGAGGGATACGGTGACCGGGACTGTGCACGGTGATCCGAGTGTGGGTCTGACCGAGGGAAACAGAGACCGGGACTGTGCACGGTGCTCTGAGTGTGGGTCTAACCGAGGGATACGGTCACCGTGACTGTGCAAGGTGATCCGAGTGTGGGTCTGACCGAGGAAAACAGAGACTGGGTCTGTGCACGGTGCTCCGAGTGTGGGTCTAACCGAGGGATACGGAGACCGGGACTATGCACGGTGCTCCGAGTGTTGGTCTTACCGAGGGATACGGAGACCGGGACTGTGCACAGTGCTCCGAGTGTGGGCCTGACCGAGGGATACGGAGACAGGGACTGTGCACGGTGCTCCGAGTGTGGGTCTAACCGAGGTATACGGAAAGAGGAACTGTGCATGGTGCTCCGAGTGTGGGTCTAACCGAGGGATACGGAGACCGGGACCGCGCACTGTGCTCCGAGTGTGGGTCAAACCGGGTGATACGGAGACCGGGACTGTGCACGGTGCTCCGAGTGTGGGTCCCACCGAGGGATAGGGAGACCGGGACTGTGCACGGTGCTCCAAATGTGGGTCTGACCGAGGGATACGGAGACCGAGACTGTGCACGGTGCTCCAAGTGTGGGCCTAACCGAGGGATATGGAGACCGGAACTGTGCACGGTGCTCCAAATGTGGGTCTGACCGAGGGATACGGAGACCGGAACTGTGCACGGTGCTCCAAGTGTGGGTCTAACCGAGGGATATTTAGACTGGGACTATGCACGGTGCTCCGAGTGTGGGTCTAATCGAGGGATACGGAGACCGGGACTGTGCACGGTGCTCCGAGTGTGGGTCTGACCGAGGGTTACGGAGACCGGGCCTGTGCATGGTGCTCCGAGTGTTGGTGTAACCGAGGGATATGGAGACGAGAACTGTGCACGGCGCTCCAAGATGCTCTGTACAAATTGTTTCTCACACATACACGCGCTCTCTCTCTAACACATAAAGGTAATTCGGGTGAGGGTGAGGGTGAGATTCGAAAGCCAAGATGTTGCCACTGTAACAAGATGGGACATGTTAACTCAGCATGTTGGAAGTTGCAGGGATAACCCATGGAGTTCATAAGGAGGGTTCCGAAAAGGGAACTGAAGTGGAGAATACCACAGGGTAGACTGTAGCTCGAACTGGACGTAGCAGAGCTGATGTAAACACTGTTGTGAGAGCAGATGGGAGGAAAATCAGCAAGATGCGAGGCTTTCGGGCCAGGGGAAGACCAAACCCTTTTACTCAAATGGTGTATCCATAACCATAACTATCTTTCGGGACACAGTTCCGCTTAAACTCTCTGACTGGCGAAGGATTTGGTTTTCTCTGCAGAGAGCTCAATGAAAGGTGAAGTATTAGTGAGTGGGATAATTGGAAGTTATATCCCAGTTCCATTGTATGAAGTACAACTGGAGTTTGTTTTAGCATCAGGTCCAGTCATTGTCCGAGGGGTTAAGAAATTCCCAGTGGATGGAGTAGACTTCCTTCTGGGTAATGATTTGGCAGGAGCGAGGGTTGTAGCTTCACCCACGATTCCGGGGAGTTCGAGCCGAGCACCGCGGAGAGTCCCCCGCGGTAGCGGGCGTGGGAGTTCGGAAAACACGTCGGCCTTTCGATGACTCAAAAGGGGAAGTGTTGAAAGGCGTTGACCGTTTATCAGCTGACGATGGCGGTGAATCTGACAACTGCTGATTCAGAGGCACTTATCTCTGCGAGAATGATTCCCCACGGGGACTTGTCAAAGATAGCATCTCGTAGAGAGACAGATTCTGAGAACTCCACGAAGACGATCCTTAGAATCGAACCGTAAGAACATTGGTGAAGAGTCAGACGCGAGTTCTGAATTTGATTTTGGTCCTGATTGTCAAAGGAGGGTTGACGACTGCTCTCGAACAAATTGGCCACCAACTGATCAAGGAACTCCTCCGAGGCTCGCAAAGAATCAGGAGGCTGAAATGAATTGGGCCTTCAGGGGAACAGCAGCAGGCCAATTTCCCCCTTGAGCCTGCCCCGCGCCGTTCGACGAGATCACGGCGGATGTGTCGCCCAACACGAGCCCTTCACACCTTTCCTTCACAAAAATATAGCGATCTTCGATTTTAAATTAACCGTCACAGCTTCAACTTTGGGGTAGCATGGTGGTTAGCACAATTCCTTCACGGCTCCAGGGTCCCAGGTTCGATTCCCGGCTTGGGTCACTGTCTGTGTGGAGTCTGCACGTCCTCCCCGTGTGTGCGTGTGTTTCCTCCGGGTGCTCCGGTTTCCTCCCACAGTCCAAAGATGTGCAGGTTAGGTGGATTGGCCGCGATAAATTGCCCCTTAGTGTCCAAAATTGCCCTTAGTGTTGGGTGGGGTTGCTGGGTTGTGGGGATAGGGTGGAGGTGTTGGCCTTGGGTAGGGTGCTCTTTCCAAGAGCCGGTGCAGACTCGATGGGCCGAATGGCCTCCTTCTGCACTGTAAATTCTATGATAATCTATCTATGATAAAACTTGCTTGTGGGAGTGAGTCTCAAACGTCTACCACCCGAGTGTGACGAGATCCTTCCTAACCTCCCCCCTGACCCCCTCCCCACCTTTACAATTAGCGGAAATAGTTTGTCTTCATGTGCCCTGACCTTTGGCCCTGTTAATATCTTGAAGAAAGGGGCTGGTTTAGCACACTGGACTAAATCGCTGGCTTTTAAAGCAGACCAGTAACGTGGGTTCAATTCCCGTACCAGCCTCCCCGAACAGGCGCCTGAATGTGGCAACTAGGGGCTTTTCGCAGTAACTTCATTGAAGCCTACTTGCGATAATAAGCGATTTTCATTTCATAAGGCGAAGTCAGTACTTTAAAAGACAACAACCCGAATTTCAACTTGGCTGAGCAGAGGGATCTAGGTGTCCATGTACATAGATCCCTGAAAGTTGCCACCCAGGTTGATAGGGTTGTGAAGAAGGCCTATGGAGTGTTGGCCTTTATTGGTAGAGGGATTGAGTTCCGGAGTCGGGAGGTCATGTTGCAGCTGTACAGAACTCTGGTCCGGCCGCATTTGGAGTATTGCGTACAGTTCTGGTCACCGCATTATAGGAAGGACGTGGAGGCTTTGGAGCGGGTGCAGAGGAGATTTACCAGGATGTTGCCTGGTATGGAGGGAAAATCTTATGAGGAAAGGCTGACGGACTTGAGGTTGTTTTCGTTGGAGAGAAGAAGGTTAAGAGGAGACTTAATAGAGGCATACAAAATGATCAGGGGGTTGGATAGGGTGGACAGTGAGAGCCTTCTCCCGCGGATGGATATGGCTGGCACGAGGGGACATAACTTTAAACTGAGGGGTAATAGATATAGGACAGAGGTCAGAGGTAGGTTCTTTACGCAAAGAGTAGTGAGGCCGTGGAATGCCCTACCTGCTACAGTAGTGAACTCGCCAACATTGAGGGCATTTAAAAGTTTATTGGATAAACATATGGATGATAATGGCATAGTGTAGGTTAGATGGCTTTTGTTTCGGTGCAACATCGTGGGCCGAAGGGCCTGTACTGCGCTGTATTGTTCTATGTTCTAAGACTATGATCAGACAGAACAAGGAACAAAGAACAACTTGGCTGGGCCGCATTTGGAGAATTGCGTGCAGTTCTCGTCACCTCATTATCGGAAGGGTGTGGAAGCATTGGAAAGGGTGCAGAGAAGATTTACCAGAATGTTGCCTGGTATGGAGGGAAGATCTTATGTGGAAAGGTTGAGGGAGCTAGGGCTTTTCTCTTTGGAGCGAAGGAGGATGAGAGGCGACTTAATTGAGGTGTATAAGATGATGAGGGGGATAGATAGAGTGGATGTTCAGCGACTTTTTCCTTGGGTGGATGTCGCTGTTATAAGATTCAGGGTGGGAGATATAGGAGGGATGTCCGAGGTGGGTTCTTTACTCAGAGAGTGGTTGGGGCGTGGAACTCACTCCCAGCTACGGTAGTAGAGTCGGATACTTGAGGAACTTTCAAGCGGTTATTGGTAGGCACATGGAGGAAATAAACTGGCCTCACGCATCAGTTCTAAACTTTTCCCCTCGCACCTTAAACCTATGTCCCCTAGTACTTGACTCTCCGACCCTCGGAAAGAGCCTCTGACTATCCACTCTGTCTATGCCCCT
>NC_092729.1:72261748-72266748 GCF_047496885.1 Scyliorhinus torazame | reverse complement strand
ACTCTCTCTCTCATACACTCTCTCTCTCACACAATTCTCTTCTTTATTTTCAAATCCGCCCCTCCACCACCTCGATTTTTCGAAAAATCGATTTCGTCGAAACGCGCAGGAAGTTAGGTCAGCAGGATCAAACCGTTTGCCCTCAATGCAGTTCCACAGGAAGTCGTGGCTTCCTCGCACTGAGCAATTCTCTCGAACCCGCACATCAGCGTTTGCTGAATCTCTGCGGTCAGCCACACGCCCTCTCACCGCTTCCCCATTTCGCTCGCCCTCTGCCTCACCTTTCACCCCCGCCGTGCACCCTTCCCTGCCCCCAATCACGCTGCGGGTACCCTCGGTCTAGCCACCGCCACCTCTCGCCTCTCCTCCATCGGAAGGCCCCACGTGGGCCATGTTCGCTGACGACTGTGCGATCGTCGGCGGTTCCTCACCCACTGAAGCAGCCCTGCCCGACCACAGCCAGACATGGGGAACACGCAGGCCACGGGGGGAGACGGGCGTAGGCGCCCTCATACGTGCCAGGCAGTGTCCACCTCCACCGGGGGACCACCTATCCATTACCCCCTGTAACCCCCACCTCCATGGACACCAAAGCCTCATTATTAGCCTGGCCAATCCCGTCGAGCCTGTCTTTGGACTGTGGGAGGAAACCGGAGCACCCGGAGGAAACCCACGCACACACGGGGAGGATGTGCAGACTCCGCACAGACAGTGACCCAGCCGGGAATCGAACCTGGGACCCTGGAGCTGTGAAGCAACGGTGCTAACCACTGTGCTGGCACGCTGCCCTGACAGGGGATACCATTGACCAGAAACTGAACTGGACCCAGCCGTATAAACACTGCGACTCCCAGAGCAGGTCAGAGGCTGGGAATCCTGGGAGTGTTTGATGGGGACAGTGTAGAGGGAGCTTTACTCTGTATCTAACCCCGTGCTGTACCTGTCCTGGGAGTGTTTGATGGGGACAGTGTAGAGGGAGCTTTACTCTGTATCTAACCCCGTGCTGTACCTGTCCTGGGAGTGTTTGATGGGGACAGTGTAGAGGGAGCTTTACTCTGTATCTAACCCCGTGCTGTACCTGTCCTGGGAGTGTTTGATGGGGACAGTGTAGAGGGAGCTTTACTCTGTATCTAACCCCGTGCTGTACCTGTCCTGGGAGTGTTTGATGGGGACAGTGTAGAGGGAGCTTTACTCTGTATCTAACCCTGTGCTGTACCTGTCCTGGGAGTGTTTGATGGGGACAGTGTAGAGGAGCTTTACTCTGTATCTAACCCCGTGCTGTACCTGTCCTGGGAGTGTTTGATGGGGACAGTGTAGAGGGAGCTTTACTCTGTATCTAACCCCGTGCTCTACCTGTCCTGGGAGTGTTTGATTGGGATAGTGTAGAGGGAGCTTTACTCTGTATCAAACCCCCTGCTGTACCTGTCCGGATAGTGTTTGATGGGGACAGTGTAGAGGGAGCGTTACTCTGTATCTAACCCCGCGCTGTACCTGCCCGGATATTGTTTGATGGGGACAGTGTAGAGGGAGCTTTACTCTGTATCTAACCCCGTGCTGTACCTGTCCTGGGAGTGTTTGATGGGGAGAGTGTAGAGGGAGCTTTACTCTGTATCTATCCCCGTGCTGTACCTGCCCTGGGAGTGTTTGATGGGGACAGTGTAGAGGGAGCTTTACTCTGTATCTAACCCCGTGCTGTACCTGTCCTGGGAGTGTTTGATGGGGACAGTGTAGAGAGAGCTTTACTCTGTATCTAACCCCGTGCTGTACCTGTCCTGGGAGTGTTTGATGGGGACAGTGTAGAGGGAGCTTTACTCTGTATCTAACCCCGTGCTGTACCTGTCCTGGGAGTGTTTGATCGGGACAGTGTAGAGGGAGCTTTACTCTGTATCTCACCCCGTGCTGTACCTGCCCTGGGAGTGTTTGATGGGGACAGTGTAGAGGGAGCTTTACTCTGTATCTAACCCCGTGCTGTACCTGTCCTGGGAGTGTTTGATGGGGACAGTGGAGAGGGAGCTTTACTCTGTATCTAACCCCGTGCTGTACCTGTCCTGGGAGTGTTTGACGGGGACAGTGTAGAGGGAGCTTTACTCTGTATCTAACCCCGTGCTGTACCTGTCCTGGGAGTGTTTGATGGGCACAGTGTAGAGGGAGCTTTACTCTGTATCTTACCCCGTGCTGTCCCTGTCCTGGGAGTGTTTGATGGGGACAGTGTAGAGGGAGCTTTACTCTGTATCTAACCCCGTGCTGTACCTGTCCTGGGAGTGTTTGATGGGGACAGTGTAGAGGGAGCTTTACTCTGTATCTAACCCCGTGCTGTACCTGTCCTGGGAGTGTTTGATGGGGACAGTGTGGAGGGAGCTTTACTCTGTATCTAACCCCGTGCTGTACCTGTCCTGGGAGTGTTTGATGGGGACAGTGTAGAGGGAGCTTTACTCTGTATCTAACCCCGTGCAGTACCTGTCCTGGAAGTGTTTGATGGGGACAGTGTAGAGGGAGCTTTACTCTGTATCTAACCCCGTGCTGTACCTGTCCTGGGAGTGTTTGATGGGGACAGTGTGGAGGGAGCTTTACTCTGTATCTAACCCCGTGCTGTACCTGTCCTGGGAGTGTTTGATGGGGACAGTGTAGAGGGAGCTTTACTCTGTATCTAACCCCGTGCTGTACCTGCCCTGGGAGTGTTTGATGGGGACAGTGTAGAGGGAGCTTCACTCTGTATCTAACCCCGTGCTGTACCTGTCCTGGGAGTGTTTGATGGCGACAGTGTAGAGGGAGCTTTACTCTGTATCTAACCCCGTGCAGTACCTGTCCTGGGAGTGTTTGATGGGGATAGTGTAGAGGGAGCTTTACTCTGTATCTAACTCCGTGCTGTACCTGTCCTGGGAGTGTTTGATGGGGACAGTGTAGAGGGAGCTTTACTCTGTATCTAACCCCGTGCTGTACCTGTCCTGGGAGTGTTTGATGGCGACAGTGTAGAGGGAGCTTTACTCTGTATCTAACCCCGTGCAGTACCTGTCCTGGGAGTGTTTGATGGGGGCAGTGTAGAGAGAGCTTTACTCTGTATCTAACCCCGTGCTGTACCTGTCCTGGGAGTGTTTGATGGGGACAGTGTAGAGGGAGCTTTACTCTGTATCTAACCCCGTGCTGTACCTGTCCTGGGAGTGTTTGAAGGGGACAGTGTAGAGGGAGCTTTTCTCTGTATCTAACCCCGTGCTGTACCTGTCCTGGGAGTGTTTGATGGGGACAGTGTAGAGGGAGCTTTACTCTGTATCTAACCCCGTGCTGTACCTGTCCTGGGAGTGTTTGATGCGGACAGTGTAGAGGGAGCTTTACTCTGTATCTAACCCCGTGCTGTACCTGTCCTGGGAGTGTTTGATGGGGACAGTGTAGAGAGAGCTTTACTCTGTATCTAACCCCGTGCTGTACCTGTCCTGGGAGTGTTTGATGGGGACAGTGTGTAGGGAGCTTTACTCTGTATCTAACCCCGTGCTGTACCTGTCCTGGGAGTGTTTGATGCGGACAGTGTAGAGGGAGCTTTACTCTGTATCTAACCCCGTGCTGTACCAGTCCTGGGAGTGTTTGATGGGGACAGTGTAGAGGGAGCTTTACTCTGTATCTAACCCCGTGCTGTACCTGTCCTGGGAGTGTTTGATGCGGACAGTGTAGAGGGAGCTTTACTCTGTATCTAACCCCGTGCTGTACCTGTCCTGGGAGAGTTTGATGGGGACAATGTAGAGGGAGCTTTACTCTGTATCTAACCCCGTGCTGTACCTGTCCTGGGAGTGTTTGATGGGGACAGTGTAGAGGGAGCTTTACTCTGTATCTAACCCCGTGCTGTACCTGTCCTGGGAGTGTTTGATGGGGACAGTGTAGAGGGAGCTTTACTCTGTATCTAACCCCGTGCTGTACCTGTCCTGGGAGTGTTTGATGGGGACAGTGTAGAGGGAGCTTTACTCTGTATCTAACCCCGTGCTGTACCTGTCCTGGGAGTGTTTGATGGGGACAGTGTAGAGGGAGCTTTACTCTGTATCTAACCCCGTGCTGTACCTGTCCTGGGAGTGTTTGATGCGGACAGTGTAGAGGGAGCTTTACTCTGTATCTAACCCCGTGCTGTACCTGTCCTGGGAGTGTTTGATGGGGACAGTGTAGAGAGAGCTTTACTCTGTATCTAACCCCGTGCTGTACCTGTCCTGGGAGTGTTTGATGGGGACAGTGTGTAGGGAGCTTTACTCTGTATCTAACCCCGTGCTGTACCTGTCCTGGGAGTGTTTGATGCGGACAGTGTAGAGGGAGCTTTACTCTGTATCTAACCCCGTGCTGTACCAGTCCTGGGAGTGTTTGATGGGGACAGTGTAGAGGGAGCTTTACTCTGTATCTAACCCCGTGCTGTACCTGTCCTGGGAGTGTTTGATGCGGACAGTGTAGAGGGAGCTTTACTCTGTATCTAACCCCGTGCTGTACCTGTCCTGGGAGAGTTTGATGGGGACAATGTAGAGGGAGCTTTACTCTGTATCTAACCCCGTGCTGTACCTGTCCTGGGAGTGTTTGATGGGGACAGTGTAGAGGGAGCTTTACTCTGTATCTAACCCAGTGCTGTACCTGTCCTGGGAGTGTTTGATGGGGACAGTGTAGAGGAAGCTTTACTCTGTATCTAACCCCGTGCTGTACCTGTCCTGGGGGTGTTTGATGGGTCAGTGTAGAGGGAGCTTTACTCTGTATCTAACCCCTCGCTGTACATGTCCTGGGAGTGTTTGATGGGGACAGTGTAGAGGGAGCTTTACTCTGTATCTAACCCTGTGCTGTACCTGTCCTGGGAGAGTTTGATGGGGACAGTGTAGAGGGAGTTTACTCTGTATCTAACCCCTGCTGTACCTGTCCTGGGAGTGTTTGATGGGGACAGTGTAGAGGGAGCTTTACTCTGTATCTAACCCCGTGCTGTACCTGTCCTGGGAGTGTTTGATGGGGACAGTGCAGAGGGAGCTTTACTCTGTATCTAACCCCGT